>NW_018242418.1:3514-3755 GCF_001263595.1 Phalaenopsis equestris
CATATCATCGTAATCGTTCAAACACGATCCTCAAATCGTATAAATGGTCTATTTTCCGTTTACTTTTGATGACCAAATCATCCACGTAGCATTCTACTTGGTTGTGAATAAGTTTGTCAAAAATCTTTGTCATTGCACGCTCATATTTTGCTCCGACGTTCTTTAGGCCGAACAACATCACTGTGTAGCAGAGAATTCCAATCGGTGTTCTGAAAGCTGTAAGTGTTAGCTGTAAGTGTTG
>NW_018242418.1:3853-4824 GCF_001263595.1 Phalaenopsis equestris
TGTAGTGAAAACTCGTCTTTTGGACATGCCTTGTTCAAATCTCTGAAGTCGACACAAACGCGGATCTGTCCATTTTTCTTTTTATATCAATTTTTCTTCTTAACATGTACAATATTAGCCAACCATATGGGATACTGCTCCTCTTTCACAAAGTTGGCATCTATCAACTTCTTCACCTCGGCGATAACTTGTTATTCTATTTCAAGGCGTATTCTCCTGGGAGCTTGTTTTACTGGGGTTATATTCTTGTCCACCCCAAGTTTATGGACTGCAATTTCTGCTGACAGTCCTGACATTTCATCGTAGCTCCATGGCTCCCATCGTAGCTCCATGCAAAGCAATTTTTGAATTTTGTTAATAGTTTGACCAATTCTGCAGATTCTTCGTCATCAAGTAGAGAACTTATAAATATAATCTGAGGTCATTCTTCAGTCCTGAGGTTAATCTCTTTCAATTCATTGATAGTAGATTTAATTTCCTCCTCAAATTCTGGCAGAACATCTTCTATTGGTTTATTAATAGAGTCATCCTCTACATCTAGGCAATCCCCTTCTGACTCACTAGTAATAACCATGCAAAATTCAGAATCATCGATTGGTCCAACTGTACCAAATCCGAGACCTTCTTTTGAATTGGGAGTTTAACTTTTAGCATTCCATAGTTTTTTAAGAAGTTGAAATTTATCTTTTGGCATTTGTTTCGGTAAGTGTCCCTATTGAATTAACTTTTGAACACAAGGCAAGAAGTAAGCAAAAGGTAATTCCATTAATTCATTAGAATCAACATCCAAATTTACATGTTTTTTAAGCTCAGTAGAGGTAGAAACACGGTAAAATTGGATAGCTTTGAACCAACAGTACGGACTTCCTTGACCTCTAAACTCTCGACCTTTTGAGGGAGAATCGGAGTGAGGGTCATAGTATTCACATAGTGATTTATCCGATCATACATTGTTTCATATTCATTTTTCT
>NW_018242418.1:5704-6737 GCF_001263595.1 Phalaenopsis equestris
CGGTACCGAGTAGCAAGTCTTCATCTGTGAAGGTTACCCCTGACTGTTCTTTCAACGAGCAAACTTCATCTGAGGATGTGCTGGCCAACTGAGCGAAGCAAATTTATGGGTCAAGCAAAGCTGTAACCAGAGATTCTCTCATCTTCTTTGACAGGATCAGAGCGTCATAGATGCTTAGTCGGGTAGGCAACTTCCTAAGATGAGCTAGCACGTTGTAGTCTACTTTGTATGATCCTCTGATTTTATCCTGATCATGTGGTTCTTCCACTTGTGGAGGGTGGGGTATCTCTTCTCGAGTCATTATCTGCTTTCCTTTATCTGTTGGAGCTATTCTTGGCGATAACACTTTTCCGCTCCTTAAGTTAACTTATGTGATTTCTTCTTCTTGAGATATCATTGTTGAATCTTTCGGTGTCTTTTCCTCTTCATCAGAAAGGTCTAAGTTGATGGCAAGTGGTGTACCATGATGCTTGAGAATTGGCTCTTCATTATCGGTGTTGTCGTAAGCGATATCATTGATGCCTTCTTTAGACTTGACAACGAGTTCATCAGACTCAAGTACGATTTGAGGATCGTTTTAGGAATCGAGATCGAAGCTAGATCGGTCATAATCAGTTACGTTATCACCATAAACAGTCAAAATGTAGCTGAAATCACAATCATTATATTCATAAGACCCCGGAGGGACAAAAAGATAATTATACAAAGTCAGGGGTTTGAAGATTTTCTTCCCCAAATCCGAGATAACCAATCTAGTAGGGGCAGCCCCTATCCTACCCCTTGTGCTATCAATCTTGCCATTGACACTTTTCTTTTTTCTTGTTTGTCCTTGTCGATGACGGATTTCCTGACGAAACCTTCATCTCTGGTTTGGTATGTTGCGGACTCTTAATAGAGGCTTCTCTTGATGCAGACTGTATCTTGTTCAGTATTTTCTTGGAAAATCTGCTCCAGACCTCATTCCATTCTTCTTTGATATTTGTAGAAGCTTGTTTCGATGAATCCTGTATGTAATTAAGGACCCTCTTGAGTT
>NW_018242418.1:6811-8061 GCF_001263595.1 Phalaenopsis equestris
AAATCATGTTTATGGAACCTTTTTCAAGTTCTCTTAAATATTCTTTTGGGATTGTAATGTTCTCTTCCTTGAGGTTCTTCTTGAGCCAGTCCTTAAAGATGAAACACTTGTCTATAGTGTGCCCGAGCAACCGACGGTATGGGCAATAATTTGGCTCATTCTTCTTATCCACCTCTTCGAGTTTCTTTGGATCAGGTAGTTTGAATTCTGGTTTTCTTCATCAGGCTTTTGAATATTTTAGGTACAGCTTCATCCTTGAAGGAATACACAACTTTTTGTCGCTCTAACAGGGATATTCTTTTACTGGCTCTTAGAGGTGATCCCTCCCGAGGCGGCCTTTGGTTGGATTGACTGCTCTGTTTCTGAGAGTGCTGTGATGAAGACTGGTGATGTTCTTCTGCATATATCTTTATCGGCTTCTTTCCTTTGTCGACCGTCGTGACTACTCCTGATTCTTTTCGAGCACTCTGATTACCTTAGCCTTTTCATGTGGCTCCATGTGCTTCATTTCTTCTTGAAGACTGCTGGCTTTACTAATTAGCGGTAAATCTTTTCACAAATAATTATTCCAACTCAGAAAAAGTTTTAACTAACCCATTGGGCAAGTCAGCGTGCCAGTTAAAAGCAATTCCTAACAAGCTGCTGACGAATTGCTGACATAGTAGAGCTTCTTTATTTCTCGTGTTGTCATAACTGGCTCGAAAATGTGCTGTGTTGTCTGAGATTTCCAGTCCCATCGAATATCTTGAAGTTTGGGGCCACAAAACCTTTGGGGAAAGGTACGGTATCGAACTCCTCTGGGTAAGGTCTACCCTTTAAAATTGATGCACCACCCTTGGATTGGGCTAAGGCGTCCCGCACTTGTTCAACCATTTGGTTGAACTCCTTTTCTGGCATGACACCTGATGGAGAATCTTTCTTCGGTTTTTCATCTTTTTCTGCTGAAGTAGCCTCTCTTCTTTCATGTGCGATGTGTATGATTTATGGCTGATTAATCTCTGGATGGAGAAGCCAATCTCGATGCTTGTGATTGCCCTTGAATGGTGGTCATGGCGGTCATAGCTGCAGTCATCTCTTCTATTCTTTTCTCCAGTAGACTGACTTGTTGATCCCTTAAGAGGATAACCCTACGCAGCTCATATACGGCGTTCTCTTTGGTGTGAGGTTGAGCCTCGTGCGCAGATGTGGTAGCTCTGGTTTCGATTACATGGACATCCATGAAATCCTCCTCCAGGTAATCATTGTAATCA
>NW_018242418.1:8356-10481 GCF_001263595.1 Phalaenopsis equestris
GTCTTAGTAGAAACATTGATATGTCGAGGGAAGGTATGCTCCCCATGGTGTAGACCGACTACAGTGTCAGGTAATTGCTTTGTCTTTATCTCTGGGATTACAGGAATGACGGGTAAGATCTTTGGACCCAGTCTTGACTTAACCGGTCGACGGCCTGTGGTCCTGGTAGCAGTATGATCAGTAGTAATCACTGCGATATTAACTTTGTTCCCTAAGCAGAGCCAAACGGGAATGCGATTAGGCGGTGCTCCAGTTGTTTTACGGGATTTTCTGGCGGATTTGACGCCTTTCAAAATTTCCTTCTTCATGCAAGGAGCAATTGCATCCCCCACTCGTTTCCCCACTCGTTTAAGTAACTTAAGTAACTTGTTAACCAAACATCCTTCGTTGGTAGCAAGCTTTCTGAAAATGGCGCTAGCTCGAGTGATAGGAGTGAATTTTTTTTTCTCCTCACCGTGTCCATGAAGTGATGGTAATGCGGCAACGATCCTCCGGATACTCTCATATCCATCAGTATCTGTTAGAGGATGGAATCTACTCCCTCCTAGGAGTGGATAAATTTCTGGTAGCATTTCTCCATCTTAATGAGGCTCCTCATTAATAGGTGTCTCCTCGAGAGCCTGGGCTTTAATGGCCCTCTGAACTCTTCTATTGCGGTTCCTCCTTTGAGTTCGGGTCAGTGGTACAGTCCTTGAGCTTGACCCAATTTCAAACATGGGTGGTGGGAAAGTTAATCCCTCAGTTGGATCTTCAACAATCATCACTTCCTTCCCCTTAGCAGCAGCGGGGATAGCAGGTTTGGTGGGTACCGTGACAGCAACAGCTTTAGCCTTCTTGCAGGCAGATTGAATTCTGCAAACGGTTCTTGTATTTCTGTAGCGGCGATCTTCATTACCACGAATGGGGCTTTCCCGAGGATGACCTTGAGGTCTTCAAATCCAGCTCCGAACTTGATGGTGGGAGCGGCGTTACGCGCACTGCGGTCCGTTGGCAGGTTGCAGGAAAAGGTCAGCGTTGGGTAGGCCATTGCAGCGAGCTTTAAAACAGAAAGTTTTAGGGTTATCTATATGGCCAAAAACCTCGTAATTTTTTTTACGCAAGTACTGAAAGTAGAGGTTGATCTGTAGATCGGTCGGGTCTTAATTTATGGATATTTTAAAATCTTGTTTAAGAAAAAGTGTAAAATTTAATTAGTATAAGAAAATTTCAAAGCGCGCGCATCACACATTTAAGGGTATTTTTTAATAAAAAATAATAATAAGGGGTGTAAAATTTAATTATTGCAAGAAGTTTCAAAGTGCGCGCAACACAACAAGATTTGGTTTAATTTGCGAAAAAGCAAATCAAATTTGGAAGAGAGATGTGAAAAATTTTAGGACCCAGTGCGGGACCCAATTAGTGGCAGAAAATGCCCAGGTAGAACTAGTCCACCGACACACCTATTGGGGATCCGACCCCATATAAATAATTAAAGAGTCACTAATGGCCTTCTGAACCCCTCTGTTCAAAAATGGTTGAACAACTAGTTCTGAACTCCAAGGACTTGATTGTACCTTCCCAAGATAGAAATGGGTAAAGGGTAATTTGGTCCAAGAGGAGCATGGACACATTACTGATGTGTGGAGATAATATTTTCTGATTTGTATGGAGAGAAAAGCTTGTCCCCAGTAGAGTCACCAGAAGCTGTCGGCTCTATTTTGGGGGTTTGTGGGGAGTTGCTCGTAAGAAGCTGTAGGTCATCGGAATTGAAATCCCGTCGCCTGCTTCGGAAGGATGTTGAAGTATGAAATGTGAAATCAAACTGACACCATATGTTTCATAGTTTAAATGAAAGAGCATTGTACCTCAAATCCTATATCTATCCCGATGGATAAACACAAGTCTTGAGGAGGAGGCTCGTCTCGATCCAATAAACTAAGGAAAGTATGACGTTTGTTTGGTCTGCGAAACCTTTGTATTTGCCGACAAGTTCCCCTATTTAATATAAATGATTAAATAGGATTTATATTAAGCTGGGTTCAGACATGCTTTTTATAAGGGTAAGCCCCTATAGTTAATTACATCTTAAATGACCAAAGTCACTTAAGAAGACTCTCGATAAAAATCAGGAAATATTATCTTCAAA
>NW_018242418.1:11334-12140 GCF_001263595.1 Phalaenopsis equestris
CGTAAGTTACCTCCTCCAAGGGATTCCCGATCATCCGATAGAGACATCTTAATTTAGTTGCAATTATAGTTTTGTGTGATGTTTGTGATTAAATTTTGAGTTGTTTTACATTTTGAATGTTGTGGTTATGGATTTTATCTTGATTGATTTTAGTTTTGGTTTTGGTTAACATGCAAGTTTATGTTATTTTCATACATGTAGGTAAATGCAAGTATAAAAAAGAAACAACGTAAGCATAAAGAGAAGCATGTAAGGAAAAGACACAAGAAAGACGGTCCTAACTCTATGTTGTATTTTGGTGAGTCCTTAAAAGTTTAATTAAGGATGATTTCATTGAACAAAGTATATTAAGTTTAATAGACCTCTGAGGTATCCAACAAGTTAGGAGGAGGAAGCAGGTCCATGCCTCCCTCTCACCAACTTGTGAAAAACCTCGAGTCCATTTAAACTTATTATGTTGCTTAATGTTTCATCCTGTGAATACTTCTAATGCTCAGTGAACATTGATGTCTTAATTATCCCTAATAAAGGGGTAATTATCATTTATCATTTAATTTGAAAATTATGTGAGTGAATTTACTTAAAGGCCAAGTTGGTGTAACTTGAACATTTAGCCAATTTTTTAATTAGGCTTAGTGTTGTTTCAAGGTTTTTTGATTATGTTATGTTTATTTCTCTAATCCTCATTTAGTCAATTTTGATTTGGCCTAAGTCACCACTAAGCCCTTAAGACCTAGGTGAATGTCTTAATTAATTTTCACAAGGTTAAGCTTTAAGTGATCATGATTCATAATTTGGATTATTAT
>NW_018242418.1:13463-15636 GCF_001263595.1 Phalaenopsis equestris
TCTCTAGTCATGGTGGACCTTCCAAAATTTTCTTAAAATTTTCTAATCAACATGCTAATTTTCATGATTATTTTAAGGAAATAATGTGCAAAAACTTAAAAAATATGGATCTCTGTCTAAGAACCTCCTCTAACTTTAGAAAAATTAGAGGATGTTTCGCTTGACAGAGGCTACAACCTGCCAAAATTTCAAGCCAAGGTGAAGTATTAATATGCATGGAGAATCAAATGATTGAAAAGAGTGTTTAATTAATTAAAAATAAAATATGCATCAAATGGACTTGAAATTTATTCCACATTTTTTTCCTCTGTTCTCTGAACAAGTGGGTATTTTTATTTTATTTTTGTGATTTTCCTGAACAAAGTTATGGATTTTTGAAGTTTAGAGAGTTTAAATAAATAAGAAAAAGCCTTGTTTATCTACTTAAACCGCGTGTGCTGACTGGATATGAAGGCATGTGTGACGCGCTCTGGTTGGACGTCGCCGTCCATGTAGCTGCTGACTCGGCCCGCGGTTTACGTTCCGAAGCACTGTCCGGCTCGATCTCCTCCGTCCCTTTGATACACACTCGATCAAACGGCTCCCCGTCATCGTCCCCGATAGAAATGATCCCGTGACCGTCCACACTAAAAGATCTCAACCTAGACTCAACCAAATCACCTCAGGTTTGGTCCCCTGGACTCGTCTAAGTGAGACGAACACATCCATACGGTAATCATGCAATTAAATTAAGCCTAATTAAATGGAGAATCAAAATAGGCTCGGGATCAGGTGAGGTTTTATACCTTTGCTCTGAGAAGTGCAGCTTCGATCAGAGGGTTTTGGCACGTTTGTTATGATCCAAAGAGGCTAGGGATTGAGTCTCTAGTCTTTGTGTAAGGCCTAGGTATGAATTCGATCACGACCGGATTTGAGTGTTGGTCTAGAGCTATGGTAGAGGCTCTGTGGAAGGGGGATTTTATGGGGCTTTGTCTTCTTTCTTGGTTGTGAAGGTGTGGGTAGAGTTAATTTGAGTTTTGTGGAGTGTGGAGATGTAATGGGCTCTCTCCTGCTTTCTGACAAGGTTCCAAGCTCAAAATTGAGCTCCGACAATGGGAATTGGTGAGGAAAAATGGTTGGAATGCACTGAGGGGAACTTAGGGAAGCTCTGTATGAAGTTTGGAGAAGCCTCACTGAGAAAATTTCAGCACCCCTCCCATGGCCGTGGAGGTGAATTTTTATAAAAAAGGCCAAAAGGGTGTCAGGGCATAAGCTTGAGTGCATTGTGGTGCTTAGGTGGAGGGAAGAGGAGCTCTATTAATCGAATTGGCTGAGCTGGCCTCTAGGTTTTATTTGGGTGAGGTGCCATGGGGGTGGCTCTTGATTTTGAGCTTTTCCAGCCACTAGGTTGGCCGACCAGCTAGGGGGAGGTGGCTAGGAGCTCAGGGAACCC
This sequence comes from Phalaenopsis equestris, assembly GCF_001263595.1. Taxonomy (NCBI): domain Eukaryota; kingdom Viridiplantae; phylum Streptophyta; class Magnoliopsida; order Asparagales; family Orchidaceae; genus Phalaenopsis; species Phalaenopsis equestris. The sequence continues at coordinate 14,896 of NW_018242418.1, forward strand.
AGGGGAATATGTCACAGCAATTTAGTGCAATGATACCTAATTTTGTTAAGAATATCTTAAGCACATGCATTTTTGGAAATAATATCCCTTGATTTGGGGGACCTTTGGTCCATGGCTTGATTTAGGTGGTTTCATGGTGTTTGGACTGGTCACTAAGTCCAATTAATGGCTGTGATGGAGTTAATTTGGTGACTTTAGGGTGGTTAGGTCACATTTAGTGCATGAGTCCCAGTGGGTGCGAATGACCAAGACTTGTGTTTGGACTAGGTTAGCCATGTGAATTGGCCCAAATAAATGTTTCATTTGGTGTAGATGATCATAAGTAACAACTTTGGTGAAGAATGGAAGTGGTTTTGAGTTCAATTGAAGATTAAATTTGAAGGAATTTTGAATTTTAGTCAATTTGGTCATGATGGGTTAGGCTTGGGTCTAGCTCTTGGGTCTAGCTTGGGTTAGCCTTGGGCCAAGTAAAAAATTATTGTTGTAAATGGTCAATAAGGACTTCATGAAGAGTTTTTAACATGAATTGGATGCCAATTTGGAGGTTAAGGATATCAATTGGGTGAAATTTCGGGACTTAGTCAATTTGGGGCTAAATTTAGAAATTTTGGGTTTAGGCCAAAATAAAATGGATTTGAGGCTTCACCAAGGACAATTTATGGTTGATTTTTATGTGTAGGAATGTTATAAAGATTTTTCCACATAATTGGGGCTAATTGACTAGGCCATGGGTTCAATTTG
>NW_018242418.1:16157-17872 GCF_001263595.1 Phalaenopsis equestris
AAACCATAGCCCTAGGGCTAGTAGGTTTAGGGGACCATCTACATGAGTATCCTAAAAGATCAAGGGACCTAGGCTAGAAATTTGAGTTCAGGGTTGTGAGTGATTGTGAGTGTAGATGAGTGTAGTAAGTGTAGTGAGTGTAGTGAGTGTAGTGAGTGCCCTAGCTCCAGACCAACACCCAGGGTCAACCCTAAGGTCCAGCAGTCCTAAGGGTGACTCATCTTGAGTTTCTCCCATAATGACCCCACCTACTAAGTATTTGGAGGTTGAGACCAACATGTGAAACTTCAAGTTGAGTAGAGAAGAGTTTGGAATTTCTAGTGCTGAGGGTGAATTTTCTAGTTTTCTAAGAATAGTCAATAGGAAAATCCTATGGCTAGACCTTAGGCTACTAAAAAGAAAAAAAAACTAAACCTCAACCAAAAATGAGGTCAACAGGCATAAATAATAGCTAATAACTCTCTTTTATTAGTAGTATAATTAATTTGAGCATTATTTAGAGTGTTACCAGCATAATATATAACTTCAAAAACTTTATCGTGTATTTATTCTAATACAACCCCAATAGCATAATCACTAGCATCACACATTATTTCAAATGATTTCTCCCAGTCAGGTGGTACTATTATAGGTGCAGTGATTAATTTTTTCTTTAATAATTCAAATGTTGTTCAAATGTTGTTATGCATTCCTCATTAAAATTAAATTTCGCATCTTTTTCTAAAAGTTGGCATATGGGTTTAGTTATTTTTGAAAAAAAATTTATGTAGCGCCTGTAAAAACTAGCATGTCCTAGAAAACTTCTTACCCATTGAACATTATTAAGAGGTGATAATTTTTCTATAACTTGGATTTTTACAGGATCTACTTCCATGCCTTTTTCAGAAATTTTATGCCCAAGAACAATACCTCCTGCAACTATAAATTGACATTATTTCCAATTTAAGACTAGGTTAATTTTTTCACATATCTCTAGAACTTTTTCTAAATTATTAAGACATAACTCAAACGAAGTCCCAAATACAGAAAAATCATCCATAAAAACTTCCATTCCATGCTCTATAAAATTGCTAAAATTGACATCATGCATCTTTAAAAAGTTGCAGGTGCATTGCATAGTTCAAAAAAACATTCGCAAATGTTCCATACGGGCTTCTAAATGTTGTTTTCTCTTGATTCTCTAGAGAAATTGGAATTTGGTGATATCTGATATATCCATCTAAAAAGCAATAGTATTTGTTCCCAACCAATCTATCCAACATTTGATCTAGAAAGGGCAAAGGAAAGTGATCTTTTCTGGTGGCCATATTTAGTTTTCTATAGTCAATACAAATTCGTCAACCAGTTAACCAGTTACTTGTCTTATTGGTATTAATTCATTTTTCTCATTTTCTTCAACAGTCACTCCTCTTTTCTTCGGAACACAGTGAATTAGGCTTACCCAAGAACTATCTGAAATAGGATATATAATTTCAGTATCTAACCACTTTAAAATCTCTTTTTTAACAACTTCTTTCATTATTGGGTTTAATCTTCTCTGAGGATTTGTTTTAGGTTCATATTGTTCATCTAATAAATATCTGTGCATACAAATTGAAGGACTAATTCCTTTAATATCTGCTAAATTCTATCCAAAAGCTTTTTTATACTTTTTCAACATCTCTATCAACTTTTGTTCCTGAATTTCAGTTAACTCAGAAGATATAATAACATAC
>NW_018242418.1:18271-18735 GCF_001263595.1 Phalaenopsis equestris
CTCTCCCTGTTGTGAGAAATGGTCTCCCTAAAATAATGGGAATCTCTTTATCTTCCTCCATATCCAATACTATAAAGTCTACAGGGAAAATAAATTTATCCACTTTTACTAGCACATCTTCTATAACTCCTTTTGGATAAGTTATTGATCGATCAGCTAACTAAAGAGTTATAGTAGTCGGGAAAATTTCTCTCATATCTAAACGTTTAAAATTTGATAAAGGCATAAGATTGATACTTGCTCCTAAATCACATAAAGCTTTTCCATAAAACTTTTCTCCAATTGCACAAGGTATAATAAAACTACCAGGATCTTTTAATTTTTCAGGAAGCTTTTTCTGCATAATAGCACTACACTCTTCACTAAGTACAACGGTCTCATGATCTGTAAACTTAATTTTCTTGTTTAATACATCTTTCATAAATTTTGCATAACTTGGCATTTGTTCCAAAGCTTCAACAAAA
>NW_018242418.1:18745-33616 GCF_001263595.1 Phalaenopsis equestris
CAACAAAAGGAATATTTATCGTTAACTTCTTAAGGATTTCCAAAAATTTTGTAAATTGTTTATCTTTATTCTTCTGTTTCAGTCTTTGAAGAAATATAGGTAATGGTTTTTCTACAGGGCTCTGTGTTTGTTCATTTTCCTGTTGATTATTTACCATTTCTTCCTTCTCTTCATCAACTTCAGTTTCTCTTTGGATCCTTGTTTCAACTTCTTTTCCACTTCGTAATTGAATAGCTTTAATTTGCTCTTTATTTTGATCTTTTAGATTAACTTCCACAGTACTTGGAAGAATTCCATAAGGACTATTACTAAGTGTAGTAGCAATATGTCCTAATTGATTTTTAAAATTTCTAATTCTGTATTTGATATTCAGTATTTGATTTCCCATATTCAACATTACTTCTTCCATAGTCAACATCTTTTCCTTAACTTATGGGTTAGGGTTGGAGTTAAATCCAGGAGGAAATAAGGTCGATAATTAGGATTTCCTTGGTTGTTCAAATTTTTGGAGGGATTCACCGAATTGTTACAATTATTCCAACTAAAATTAGGATGATTTTTCCATCCAGGGTTATAATAATTAGAATAGGGATTGTTATTTCAATTATTTATAGCATTTAAAGTTGATTGAGTATCAATAATCTGTCGTAGTGAATTTTCCTCTAATACTAAGGGTACTTGAGAATAATTCATTTCCATTTGATCAATCTTTTTAGAAATAACAGCACTTTGAGATGCCAAAATAGAAATTGCATCAGAATCATGAATACTAGCTACTCTCTTAGGATTTACCATTTCAGAGGGCCATTGAAAATTCTTAGTAGCTATTTCTTCAATAAAAGAATATGTTTCATCAAAAGGTTTTGACATTAATGATCCCCCCACAGCAGCATCTATAATAGATCTTAGTGATCCTACTAATCCATTGTAAAAGGTTTGAATTATTAACCAATCTGGCAAAGCATGGTGTGGACATTTTATAAGAAGATCCTTAAATCTTTCTCAAGCTTCATATATTGATTCCCCTTCAAACTGATAAAAAGATGTAATATCATTTCTAAGCTTAGCAGTTTTCAAGGGTGAAAAATATTTAGCCAATAATTTTTGTAATAGTTCTCCCCAAGTTCGAATAGATCCGGGTGCTAATAAATTTAACCAAGCTTCTGCTTTATCCCTTGATCAAAAAGGAAAAATTCTAAGTCTAACAACGTCATTAGACACTCCGTCATATTTAAATGTAGCACAAATTTCAAGAAAACTAGCAAGATGTAAGTTAGGATCTTCAGTAGGTGATCCTCCAAACTGATTATTTTATACAATTTGGATATAGTAGGTTTAAGCTCAAATAAATTAGCAGCGCAACATCAGGATTTTGAATAGTTAAGTGAAGTTCATCTGTTGTCGGATTCACATAATCTTTTCAAGTTCTTTGTCGATTTTCATTTATTGGACTATCTAAGTGGCTTTTAAATTTTTAAATTCTCTTTGTTGTTTTCGAAGTCTTCTAATAGTACATTCTAATTCTGTATCATAAGGTACTAAACTTTGAGATCCAATATTTCGCATAAACAAATAAAGTAAACAAAGTAAAATTCTAAAAAATACAAACACTCTAACAAAAATATTTTTCTTTTTGGATTTTTTATTTTTAATTTTTTTAATAGAAATAATTTTTATATGGTATATATATTATCTCTAAATTTCCTAATTTATCAAAACTATTTAATTCAACCATTACCTTCCCCGGCAACGATGCCGAAAACTTGATCTATTTTTTTGTTGCGATAGATTGTGTAAAATTTAATTAAATATAATTTTTAGTTAATTATAATCAATTAATATTTGAATTCTACGCAAGTATACGTATCATTATCAAGTAGTAATGGACTTTTTATTTAAGCCCCAAGTATCGATCTTACGGGGAAGGCTTAAATTGGAAATGACAAATTTGCTAGGAAATTCACAGAAAGTCAGTTGGAATCACTGTCACTAATTTTAATTGTTGAGATGTAATCAAAATCAAATTTCTAAACTATTATCAAATCAAATATGTAAAATTTAAAATAGTAAATACTAATCTATTAACTATGTTTATGTAACAGAGATTCTTATGTGGAAAAGCATTCTTCCCACTACAATGAGGTTATGGTAAAATGAGATAAGATAAATGTTCATAATATGTATTGTCCCAAATAGGAGCAATTTTAATTCTCTACCCTGATACAGTGCATAAAAAATCATTGGCTAATCTCAGTCAGTTTTTAAACATTAAGACTGAATTGAAGATTTTAGTCTGTCACCCTAAAGGTTTTCCAATTCTACACCCAATAAAGAATATTCCCCTATTTATTTGCACTTAATTCCATAAATGATGTTCTCCTTCATTGAATCAAATGTGATCCTTACTCTGTTGTAGAACTCATACTCCATTTCCTGGATCATATGTTTCACAACACATTTTAATAATTCAGTTGGCCAGATCAAAAAGTAAATTAAGTTTGGAGTTGAAAAATCATCACAATTTATTTTACAATTTAATATTAGCACATTCATATTATCTCTTCATTTCATCATATCTTAGAGTAGGGAGAAAGATAGAGGGAACTACTCAAACTTCATGAGAAAGAAATAACAAATTACAAATTTAATATATAAAAGAAAGTTCATACAACACTGATAAACAAATAATACTTATATGAAAACTCTTTCTCAAATCAAATCCTTTGTAGCCTTTCCTTTAAAATGTATGAAGAAGATATCTCTCACTTGTCTTCTTCTCCAACACTCTTACAGAAAGTTTCACACTAAATCTCACCACAAAAACTCTAAACTATGAAAGCAAAATCCCTAATTGACTCCATTATGAAAGTGGAATGGAATGATGTGGTGTGAAAAATGAAAGTAGAGGAGTGAAAAATATTGAGGAGCGCTTTTTCTGATGAAATTCGGCCCCAGATAGATCCCAAGGTTGGTTCTCCAAGAGGTGCCTCCAAAAACTCTTCAAAAAATTGTCCAAATAAATCAAATCTTTTAGAAAAGGCGTCTGCACTGCCTTTGGCGCCGTCGGCGCTGAGTAAAAAATCTCTGCGTTAATTTGTTCTGCACCGTCAGCGCTGCCGGGGCTGAGCGTTTCTTCAAAAATGTCATTTTGACTCCAAATTTCATCCTTTTTTATTTCTTTCTACTTTAAGCCCTAAAAATTAACAACCTGCAAGAAAACATCAAAATACCTTCAATTAAAGTGCAATATCATCCAAAATTGGTATAAAATATGGGTCTAAAAATGCATATATTTTTGGTGTATCAACATGACAAGGATTCAACATCCTAAAAAGTGCAATGAGCGTGGAACTTGCTGCCAACAAGAAGGAAAGAGACAACAGCAAGGAGAATCGCATCTTAAAGACTCTTAAACGTGGAGCATGATAAGGTGTTCATGCAACATATCTGGAGCCTCAAACGAGGTTTCCTTCATCTTCTTAAAGGCTTTGGCTAGGAGGCGAGTAGCTCAAAACAGATGCCTGGCTCCCGACGTTCAAAATGAGCCGACCAACTACACAAGCCTACTAATCAGTTTAACTACAGCGTCCAACACCCAAATCAATATGTAGTATAATTTTTGAAAACATTTCTAATGTCATGATTAATTTCTCTAACATTTTCTTGGGTTTAATTTACACTTGGAGAACTTGAATAAAAAAACCATGCCAATAATGACCTCAAAGAGGTCCGATCTGCATAATATTCTGCAACGCTCTCGTTAAGAAAATCTTGGTTTCTACGCTTGAATTGGAAAAAGTTTTGGAGGTGGTTCTCTACTCAATAGCGACAAGCTTCACAAAGGGCAAGACGCAAATCACCCCAACGATAAGTCTAAGTGATTACACCCATGAAGGCAACGACAAGATCCTCCTAAGAACTAACGAAAGGTGAGGTCCGACCAAGAAGATGATCCAATCGAGTTATTTAAACCTTGAAAAGTGTAAGACGTAAGTGAGTCGAAAGTACAAAAACAAAGGCGAATAACATCGACGCTATAGACATTCGATCAGTGCTACAACAACAAAACCGGTCCACACTGCCAAGCATCAAAAAGCCAATCTCTAAGCTCAACATTTATATATCTCTGGAGGAGTTTCTCTCTCCAACTACGAGTCTCGATGATTATCCTTGTAAAGGCGGCGATAAGATTCATCTAAATCCTGACAAAGGATGTAGGCTAACCAGAGAGACAATTTCGACCAAAGCAAAATGAGGGGCAGTGTAAGACTTGCACATGTGCGTGAAAAATCAAAAAATGACCAATGATCTTTTGCATAGTCCAAGTCATCAATCAAACAAGTACTCTTCACCAAAAAATTACCACAAAGAATGATAAAAGGTAAAATAGTCAAATGTATAAAAATGACCAAATGATCTCAATTTCATTTCAAACTTAAAGAGATAAACAAAATTTATGTGTTTACAAGAAATTTTGACTATATAAACTTTACAAAGTTTTCTCACGTAAAAGAAAAAAAAATGTCTAAGTATCAGGAAGCTGCCTTGAAGATCCTCATTCATCTTCAGCATCCGTGTAGATAGCAGCGAAGACATTTAAGGTAGCATTCTTCTTATTGACAAAGCCTAATCGAATGAATCGATCAATTGTGTGATGCTTCTAATCCAAAGTTGCTTTCCTAATATCTTCTCCTACCGCGGTTGAGGTGGAAGCAACTCAAAGAACTCTTAGTTGGTCTTCATTGTCGTCATCTTTGTCTTTAGCTTGTGTTTTCTTATTCAAAAATGGAGAAATAATTTGAGACAATGGAGTGCTCCTCCTCAATCGCAGATAACTTTTTCTTGACCACAATGGCTTGCTTCTCTGCCTTCTTTACAAGCCTGACCAAAGTCCAGCCCTCTCTGTAATGATGGTCCACTTCAGATGCTATCGATCAAATTTCGTATACAGATCCAATCGCTCAAGTTTCTGGAGAGACATCACAAACGTGTGTGACCAGATAACCTCTGAAAAGTAAAAGGGTAAATTTTAGCATATGACAAGTTGTTATACCAATCCATCGACCGTCGATGGATGTGAACCCACCGAGTGAACCCACCGACTGAAGAGTTCCAAATCTTTATCCCTTCACGTTGAGAGGGAGTCCAACTATATGAGGAACCCTTCCTCTTCTTTTGATAAGATAAAGGGGGTGGAGTATTCAACTCCGCAACTGGCTCCGTAGCCTAGCAGTGCTGAAATCCTTCTGGAGATCCCACTTCTGGATTGGTTTTAGATTTGATCTATACAGAGAAGCAGGTTGGCATACCTCGTTACTAGCAGATAAATCAATAAAAGAGGCATCTTAATGAGGCACAGCTGGTTGTGTTTTTTCCTCCTCAAAGAATATTTCTCTTTATCAACACCCTTCTCTAGGCAAATAGATGGGCCCCTAGTTTTTTGTCTATTTAAAGGAGCTACATCCAAGAGATATGTATCAAAGTGAGCATGAGTCACACGATTTTTGGTAATAATGTTCAGCTCACTAGTTGAAATCTGTTGAATCACTTTTGTTGCATAAATAAAAAAACAAAATCCTCACTTACTGAGCTAACTACTCTGTCTTGAGCCTCAGTCAGCTTCCCTTCAGCTACCATCATTTATTAACCGGAGGCCTCTCATGTCTTAGTCTCAACCTTGACCTTCTTTCTAGCTATTCAAGTAGCTACCTCTTTTTTTTTGCTTGACTTAAACAACATTAAAGGAGACTCACACTTTCACAATCATATGACAAAAACCCCCCTGAAATAGGACTCTGTTTATGGTCACTAGTTCGATATACTAGGGAACTGATAGTAGATGGCCCTGAATGTCATCCCCCCCCCCCAAATTTGACTATAATTTGTGTCTTCTTCTTTTGAAATATTGCACCAGTCAGAACAGTCCTTATACCCCAGCTCTCAGATGATGAGGCGTGAAAATTTTATATTGTCAATCCTTAAATTTGTTCTCCAGTCTTGAGAAATGGAACTAGCTGGTTGTTTTGAATTGAACATATATGTTTGACTCCATGTGAAAGAAGAGCATTTAGCTGAATAGTTCTATCAAAAATTGGATTCACATTTGCTAATAGAAAACTTTGTAAGTCATTATCGCAGTAATGGAGTTTGGCTTGATTTGTGCAGGAATAACCTCGTCCCGATTGAAAATAACTTGAAGTTCATGATATAAGGGAAATCACATCCCATATTAAAATTGATCCTAGTAGACTACCAAGTCATTTACATAACTACTGGTTTCCCTCTTATCTGAGCAAGTGGCTCTTAGATTGATATTCAAATCAAATATAAAGGCTTCCACCATAAAAGTGACCTCAGATGGAGACAACATGGAGCAGTCGGTTGCAACCATTAGACCACAAGTTTGGGGAATTCTCTTAGAAGCCATTAGAAAATAGAAAAGAAGAATGAGTAGATAAAGTTAAATGAAAAAAAAAATAGAGAATCAAGACCAGGAAGAAAAATACAAAAGGCACATCAATGAGGCCCTCAAGCCCTATTTATAGAAATCCAATGGAAGTGGAAACACTACACAAGGATTTCAAAAGAAAATATCATGTCAACACGAAAATCAAGATAGGAAAAAGACAAAATACTTTATTTATTGAGAAAGATGATTACAATATGGCCATAGTTCAAAAAATTTTTTTAATAAATTGGTCCTCGGAATGAATTGATTTGTTGCCTTAGTTAGGACCAAACCTCTTCTAACTAACCTTCTATACAATATTTGACCACCAAGTTTGAATTGATTTGCTTGGTCATTCTCGAAATGAATCCTCTACACAAACTCATCTTCTCATAGCTCTACAACCTCTCGGTGAAGACTGACTAACTCCCACCACATTTCCTCTAACAGCACACAAAGATCCACATCCTGCTAAGTCATAGCGAACTCCACTTCTTCCAGGTGGTGAGTCAAGATTCTTGGAGTTGTCCAACAACCCTCATATGTCTCCCCTCAATCCTTAATAGGATCGGTCGAGTGATCAACCACATTTTCCTTGCTATCAGTTGGCATTTGGAGAGCAGTGTTTGTCGGTAAGGTTGGATTTTTGCTGCCACCACTGACTAGAAGTCCACCCATTTGAGGATCCCTATCTACAAGATGCAAAAAAATTAAATGAGTGAATGTCAATAAACTCTAAAAAAGAAAAAATGAAGAGAAGTATGTACCCAAAATCTAATTCACTAGACCAGGTAGTTCCACCCACAATAAAATAATGGAGTTCATCATCCAACCACTTTTCACCAACCATAGGGTCACTTCCACCAACTCATTATACATCAATCGATAAGGAAATTCTAGAGACCCCTCTTTGTGCCTGAACTTTAATAAGAGTCTCCATCAAGGGATCAATTGCTGAACCACCCATCTCCTTCCCACTGCTGGATTGAGCCTTTTCAGGAGTCCCTTGAATTGAGTCAAAAGACTCATCTTTCTCCACTAGCTTGGTGGATTTTGGTTTCATTGCCAACCTCTTTTCTTCAGCTCATGTGTCACCAAAATGTTTGCCCAGTTTTCGGATTTTGGAGCCAAATTAGATCCTTTCTTCATCGTGAAAATGCAGAAACTAAGTGCATGCAAGGATTAACAAACTCGAGTTGATTAGAACTGCCCCTACGCTATATATAAGGGTGGTCACATGCACAAAAATGTATGGAGTCTATTTATTGCATTAATTTATAACTATTAAGATTAATTTTTTTACACTTAAAAATTTCATTGTCCTTATTGCAATTGTCACTATAAAGAGCAAGAAAATTTGATAACTTATTATGTACACCCAAAAATGTTCTGTACAAATCTCAAGACAATTCAATGGTCCAAGATCAAAAGCTAAGTGTTCATAAAGCCTGCTAGCTAAGGGACTGCTAGGCGACCGATAGTCTGCAGACTGAAAAGCTGACGATGGACCAAATGGTCACCCAAACTAACCAGAAATACACAATCTCCCTCAAAACTGAGTAGAGATCTAGTACCCCCAGTAATCTCATTGGCCTTAAAGTGAGACTCTCTCAACCCTTCCCTCAAAGATCAGCAAGGAACAAACAAGATGACCGACCATGCAAGGGCTACTAGCTACCACTCTCAAAGTTGACCGTCTTTGAAGGTGAAGATCAATCGACATCCAAATAAAAGATCCAATTGATACCAACACGGCCGGTGAACTTGCCGACTGGATGGTTCAAATACATTAAAAGAAGCTAAAAATCAATTATATATATGAGAAGGCATGACATAAGAGATGATATCATTTAACCACCTATTAAAGCAGATGTAGATATGTAACTTTATGCTTTGTTGTAATAGGAAGCTTTTTGAATCTTCTATAAATAAGGGTCCAACATATGTAAACGGAAGTTTTTGCCTCTTCTCTCCAGATCCATACATTATAAGGAGATGTCCCTCATCTTTATTTGTTGCAACCCTTTAGGTACAAGATATAAAATGGGCCACAAAGCCTTAACATACCCTAGTTCACCCCTACGGGCAAGTCTGTGTGTGCTCTTTGACTTCTTTCTCTCTCTACTTCTTCCTCTAGGTTTTTATCACTCTGATCTTTAAACATGTCTCACATGACAAATTTGGATTCAACAAAGAGAGAGAGAGAGATAGAGGATAGAGTTGATGTTGTAACAGATAACTAAGGAGATGATGCATAGGACCATAATCATAAACAGTGAGCTAATGATATTTTTTATTGAGAAAAAGAATTAGTGTAAGACAAAATTTGAGCAATAAGTAAAATAAAAAACATAAAAAATTAACTCTCTATATTGTTCTTGAGAGAATTATAAAACCCTTAATCATGAATTTTGAATGCAATTTGAAAACAATACCTTACAAAAAAATACTTTACACAATTCTAAACAAAATGTCAATTGACGAAAGCAATGATGAACCTACTGATATCAGAAATAAAGTGATAGATGAACAAAATTAAGAAATAAATTTATCTTAAAATATGAGCCATGTCTTCTAAATGCTAGTAGTGGTAAAAGTTATATGATAAACAAACCATCCAAGCTATATAGCAAATAGAAGGATTTATTAAACATAGTTAATAAAAGGATATGAGGAACATTTAAAAAAATATAATTAAGGTGTCTCAAGAACAAATTGAGAATAATATTTAAACTAGAAGGAGAAGAAAAACAATGGTATTAAACCAAATTTAGTACCAAACGGAAAACTTAAGAAGATAAAGGGAAGAAAGTAATAGATTATATAGCGAAAAATTAATGTTATAGCTAGAATAAAGTGTCTTAATAGATAAAGTAAGAGGTTTTAACATATAAGGGATATAACAGAGATGATAGTAGATAGTCGTTAATGGTAAAGTCACCAAAATCCTAAAAAGTAACTTATTAGCGAAATGAAACATATGCCACCTATCACATGGCTAAGATAAGAAGTAGAAAAAGATAGCAATAATGTTCCTAATGGGAATCGATAATTAAAATCCTTTCAAATAAAACATTAAATCCTTTTTAACCAAACCAATACCCAAAACCTTTTGAAAACAAAACTTAAAAGCTTTTTTAACAAATTCTTAAAATGTTTTTAAAAAAGTAGACTTAAAACCCTTTTCGAATCAAAAACGCTTTCAAATCAAAAATTAAAATCTTTTTCAAACCAAAATTAAAACCTTTTTCAAATCAAAACTTGATACCTTTTTCAAACAAGAATTAAAAATTTAAAACTAAAATCTTTTCAAACCAAACTAAAACTAACCTAAACCTAACCTCAAGAAACTTTTCAAAAGAACTATTTTACTAATATGAACTTTCCAATTAAAATGTTTAGATAGTATGCAAAAATTCTCTGAAACAACTTAATCTAGGCAAAGCTTATATATTGGGTATAGTTCTTTTAGAATGAACATTTTTCCTTCCTAGGAGTATGTGCTCTTAAAAACTCAGCCTTTAAGCATATAAGCTTTGGGTCATTTCAAATATAAACATTTTATGTATAAGTAAGCACATTGCTAACACTCTTTGATTGAAAACAATTGTTTATAAACCCTCTTTCTATGTTCAAAAAGAACACATATTTTGTAAGCATATGGGTGAACCTTAAATTTGAAGAATATAAAGATGAAAGATTTGAGTTGAATTCCTTCAAATATATGGCTCAACACAAAACATTAAGCAAAAAATTAGAGGAAAACCTAGAAGAAAAGAGCAAAGAAAGAACATCAACTTAAGTTGAAAAAATGAACAAAAACTTAGAAGAAAATCATGATTGTTCACACCAACAAACAACCTAAGAAAACTAAAACTTTAAATACTTAAAAGAAAACCATGATTTTCACCATAGTCGACAAATCTAGTTTCTTTTTTTTCTTTTTTTTATTTTTTTATTTTCTGAGGATTACTATATCTGGATAGTCTTTAATATTTTCTGAGGGTTACTATATCTGGATAGTCTTTAATGATTTTGAACTTCACTATCCTCTTCTTAAAGTTAAAAACTTTTTACATTTCTTCACTTAACAAATTTATATTAACTTAAAGATTTCATAAAGTTTAATTCTTTTCTTTTTACATGAACCTCTTTAAGATTTTTAATACTTCAAAAATACAAATTTCTTTTACTGAAAATAGAAAAACATAGTCATATTCTCGTTTACCAAATATCTTAGCCCCTAGAATTAGCCTTTATTATTGAAAATTTTTACTTAAATTTACTATATATTTAGCAACATAAATATAGTTATCCGAAGTTAACTCCTAATACCGAAGGTCATGTTAAATTTAAAATTTTGAAAATATAGTTAAGTGAGGACAAATAAAATTAAGTTCTTTTCTAATAATGATATTTCTTCTCCTTCCCAAACTTAAATTTTTAAAAGATTTTTACATGAAGAACTTTAAAAATGAAGGGTAAGAGAAAGCATTAAATACATGAAAAGAAATTCATACCTGTTGGAGATTCTAATTTTTAAACATAAATTTTGAAATGTTGCACGTGCTAATATGAAAACTACAAGGCTAAAAATATTAAATCACACATAATACATATAAAATTTGTTGAGAAACGGCTAATCACAATACATAACAAAGTGCTAAAAATAACAACAGAACTAAACTAAATTCTAAAAATGAAAATAGTTTTTCACATTACAGTTTCACATAACATAACAACATAGTCTCCACAATAACATAACACAAACAATACAATCACATAGTACAGTAATACAATCACACAGTACAAATACATACAAACAAATAAACAAAAAGATCACAAGTCATCATCTTCCTCATCATCGACATCTAACTTCTACTGCTGATATGGAGTATAAGTAGGGTGAATAGGGAACTGAACTAAATGGTCATGCCTCAGGTATCTCACTAAAGCATCATCATAAGCAGCATCATACTTAAATTTCTGGTGCATCAGATCATGCATCAGATCATCAATGTGAGAATTTCTGGCCTCCATATTCTGCATCCTATGATCCATCCTCAAAATATCTCCCTGTTGAATATCTCCCTGTTGAATCATCATCTGATCCAACAACTCCCTCTTTCTGGGGTCACTTTAAGAAGGCTCACTAGGGGTTCCAGAAGTAGAAGGAATATCCCTGGCCTGTCTTCCAGATCTCCAATCAACATGGGACTCATAAGTCTTGATGTTGGCAGGCCTAATGGATCCTTGAGGCTTAATCTTCTCCTCATTATGCCTGAAATAAACTCTTACATGCTCATAAAGTGTGTAAATCAGTGCAGGGTGCGCCAATCCACCAGTGGTCTCTCCCAGAGCAATAGATCGAGTGTTCATATAAATGATAGAGCCTACATTTATATCCATCAATTGCTGAATACAGTAGTTTAGGATGGCTCTATCCTTGGTCACTTCACTATGATGATTCGTTGGAATCATCCTTCCAGAAATAAAATAGTGTCAGGCTTTAGAAACTACATTTAACATTGAAAGTGGAAAGTTAATTTTAACTCCATTTTTTATTTTCCAAACCCATTTTTCACTTGTCAGAAAAGAAATAACTTCATCTAAAGCATGATCTGTTGCAGAAAAGAATGATACTGGCATCTATACACATCTTCTAACTGATAAAATTCATTAATTTTTCTTGTAGTAAACTCCACTCTTTTTCCTCGAACAAAAAAAAAATCATCAAAAGCCCAGGAAGGTTGGCATAAAATTTCATTACAATCCCAGCTATCGCATCAACAATAAAATAGCATAAGTTTTTCCACTACCGAGCAATAATCAAATGTTCAACTTCTCCTCCTGGATTTTTAAAACATTGGTCCTAAATTACTTTCTTATTTTCACAAATTCTATGAAATCAAGCACTGGCTCTAAAGCTAACAAATCTCTGCTCGTCATATTTTACTTTTCTTTTACTCGATTAGGTTCTATAGGAAATCTAGAAAAATTTGAAAAAATCTAAATAAATCTTAAAAATTTCAAAATCAAAATGTAAACTACTTTAAACTTGAATCCACCAAGTAAGAGTTTTTCACCAAAGTATATTCTCAAAATTTCTCAAAAAATAAATTTCAAAATTTTGGATCTAGTCAATGTGAGAAAAATCTGTGGTGAAAACAAAAATTTTTTACTTTAAAGTGTAGTTCTTACCTAGAGAAGATGAATTCCAAAGTTTCTTTGCTTTAAAATCGCCTCAAATCCGTCCAAAATCAAGCCCTAGGTGCAAAATCGAAGGTTGAAGGTGACTTAAGGGGGTAAAAATGGAGGTTTGCAGTGAAAATTGCAAATTAAAGGGTTAATTTGCTGCTCTCGAGTCGAGGGTGTCGTCGGCGCCAATGTCAGCGTCATTGGTGCTGAAGGCCCGAAATTCACTATTTTGATTTTTCGAATTTTTAATTTCCTTTCAATTTTCTCCAAATTTTTTAATTTTTTTAAACACATTTTTTTATCTAAATTCATAAATACACATTTCACAAACAATCATTTTCACAAACAATAACAAACTATCTTTTATATATGAAAATACACTTATTACAAATACATTTCATAAATTCATACCTATTAAACAAACTAATAATAAATCAATGTTGAAATCAAGCCACAACACTAAACACTGACACAAAATTATACACATAATCAATGTTTAGAATTTTAAAGCAAAAAAACAAACCAAATCAAACCTAACCAAATCCATAAAATTACACTAAAACACAGACATTTTTAAGCAAGTAAAGACAATCTTTAATCATTCAGCCTCATCTTCAATGCTTTCACCTCCTCTAATATCTCCCATAGATTGGTAATGAACATATTGGTTGTAGAAGGATCGGTACTGGTTGTAGAAGGATCGGTAGAAGGATCGGTATGGAATTGATCTGTCGAATTTTCTTCGTTTCACCCCTTTTCTTTAAACATCCAAACTAATCCTGCTTCAAAAGTTCCAGTGTGATCAAAATTTTCTTTCATTCTTTCTACTTCATCCTCCAATCTAAGTGATCGAAAAGTTACTTGAGATCTCCTACTCCATTCATAATACTCTGAAGTTCTCTTTCATTTTTCTTCAATTTCTTTTCTAAAGCAAGCGAACTTCCAACTGTTGGTGGCATTAATGGAGATGAAGCATTGGAAGAATGATCTATAATAGCATTTAGTGCTTCATTTCCATTACCAACATACTGATCATCAATAGGAATCATAGGCTCCCATGGTAGTAAAACTTTTTCCCAACTTTCATATGGCACTTGGGATTGACTACAAATCACAGAAATCATAGAAAGATGCCCAATTCCATAAATTGGCCCATTCATGATGATTCCCATCATAGATTTAAATATAATTGAACCTATATCAATAGGTTTCAACATTTGAATGCAGTAGTTTAAAATAGCACTCTCCTTGGTGACTCTAATGATCTTCATAGTAGGGAGTAATTTTGCACAAATAAAGAAATGCCATTATTTTGAAATTGGATTAAGTGATGAAGTAGGAAAACTAATATATCCTTCATCTCGTACTTCCCACATATCACTTTCATCCATCATAAAATTATAAATATCTTGCACCAAATCTCGTGTAGGAATGAAATTTGCATAATGACAGATTTGAACATTTTCTATCATATACATCTATCATAACAGATTTGAACATTTTCTATCATATACAATTCATTAATCCTCGTAGGAGTAAATGGTATAGAACCAAGACAACTCCTTGGGTAACCTTGGGTAATTCCATGTAGATTTACATAGAACTCCCTCACTATAGGTGTGTAACCTTTGCAGAATGATCTTCTCAACTGGAGCACTTAGATTGATCAACCCATGATTAATAAATCCTCCTTCCTTGATCAATCTCTTCTTCGTAATAAATTTATCGTATAATCTCTGCGCATCAAAACTAATAAACTTTCTTTTATTAAAAACTCCATACCTCGAATTATTTCTGGAATTAGAAGCCATGGAATTTGAAAATAGGAAGTTTCTAGGCATCTTAGGCAGTTTTTAGGACTTTAAAAACACCTCCCGACGGTTATTATGGAGTGAAATCCCGCCAAAGTCTGCTAAAAGTCGCATGAACCGTCTAACCGTCCTCGGCGCCGCTGGCGCTCTCGAGGGGCGCTGCCGGCGCTGAGATCAATTTCCTTGGGCACTGTCAGTGTTAGAGGCCAAATTTTTGTGATTTTTTATTTTTTGTTCAGTTAAATCTTAACTTTTCTTCCAATACCAATATTAGGCGTAATTTATAATAAATGTAGTAGTATAAAATTATTATCTACTAATATATACGACACTTAACAAACTAAATAGTAATACATAAACATATAAGTATGGGTTGTCTCTCATAAAGCGCTTGGTAAAGCGCTTGGTTTAATG
>NW_018242418.1:33728-38263 GCF_001263595.1 Phalaenopsis equestris
ATCTTTCCAGTGTTAGGATCTTTAATCACAACAGTTCCATAATGATAGACTTTAATTACTTTAAATGGCCCTAACCATCTAGATTTCAGTTTTTCTGGAAAAAATCTCAATCTTGTATTATATAATATAACTTTGTCTCCAAGTTCAAATTTCTTCTGAATAATCTTCCTATCATGCCATATTTTCATTTCCCCTTTATAGATTTTTTACATTATCATATGCTTCATTTTTAATCTCCTCAAGTTCATTGTGTTGCAATAATCTTTCCTGACCAGCGCCTTTTAGATTAAAATTAAATTCCTTAATAGCCCAAAATGCTTTATGCATTAATTCTACAGGTAAGTGGCATGTTTTTCCAAATATCAGTCTGTATGGAGACATTCCTATAGGAGTCTTATAAGCAGTTCTATATGCCCATAATGTTGTGTCAAGTTTAGCAGACCAATCTAATTTATAAGGATTTACAGCCTTTTCTAAAATGCATTTAATTTCACGATTTGATATCTCTGCTAGACTACTAGTCTAAGGATGATAAGCAGTAGAGAATCTATGCATAATATCATATTTCTTAATTAATTTTTCGATTCTTTTATTCCTGAAATTAGTTCCTCCATCAGAAATAATTATTCTCGGTATTCAATATCTTGTATGAATATTCTTAATTAAAAATTTAGAAACACTCCGAGCATCACATCTAGGTACAACAATAGCTTCAATCCATTTGGACATATAATTAACAATAAGTAATATAGTAATATATATAAGTTTAGGCATAAATACAACAAGTAATATAAACAAATTTCTAAATGAAGGCATAAATGGTCCACACATCAAAAATTCCCACAAATTAAAAATTTTCATCTTCCAATATGTAATTTTGAGGCATTTTATTTCTTTTAGAAATATTTCTTGCGCGCTGACATCTATCACACGTTTTAATATATTCATTAACATCTTTAAAAATAGTAGGCCAATAAAATGCAGTTTGTAAAATTTTATATGCAGCTCTATTTGTTCTGAAATGTCCTCCAAATTCAGAATCATGACATCTTTCAATTATCTGTTGAGTTTCTATATAAGGCACACATCTTCTAATAATTAGATCTTTACATTATTTATATAAATATGGGTCATCCCAAAAATAGTCTTTTAAATCATATATAAATTTCTTTAATTGTGGATTTTTTATATCAGGTGGTAGAATATCACTTACAATATAATTTACTATATCAGCATACCACGGTACATCTATTTCATCAATACTATATAATTGTTCATCAGGGAAATTCTCTAAAATTTCATTTACAAAATAAGTTAATATTTCTATTTTTATTCTAGAGAAATGATCAGCTATTTGATTATCATTTCTATTTCTATCAATTAGAGTACAATCAAACTCTTGCAATAGAAGTATCCATCTAATTAATCTTAGTTTAACATTCTTCTTTTGCATTAAATATTTAATAGCAGAATGATCTTTATGCATTATACATTTAGTTCCAATTAAATAAGGTCTAAATTTATCAAAGGCATAAACAATAGCTAATAACTCTCTTTCTGTAGTAGTATAATTAATTTGAGCCTCATTTAGAATCTTGCTAGCATAATATATAACGTTAAAAACTTTGTCGTGCCTTTTTCATAATACATCCCCAATAGCATAATCACTAGCATCGCACATTATTTCAAATGGTTTTTCCCAGTTAGGTGGTACTATTATAGGTGCAGTGACTAATTTTTCTTTAATAATTCAAATGTTTTTATGCATTCTTAATTAAAATCTATGTTCATGTCTTTTTCTAAAAGTTGGCATAAAGACTTAGTTATTTTTGAAAAAAAAATTATGTAGCGCCTGTAAAAACCAGCATGTCCTAGAAAACTTTTCACCCAAAACTTCTCACCCCTTTAACACTAGTAAGTGGTAGTAATTTTTCTATAACTTGGATTTTTGTAGGATCTACTTCCATGACTTTTTCAGAAATTTAGTGCCTAAGTACAATACCTCCTGCAACCATAAATTGACAATTTTCCCAATTTAATACTAAATTGACTTTTTCTTATACTTCTAAAACTTTTTCTAAATTATTAAGGCATAATTCAAACAAAGTTCTAAATACGGAAAAATTGTTCATAAACACTTCCATTCCACGTTCTATAAAATTACTAAAAATTGACATATTTTCTGGTGGTCATATTTAATTTTCTATAGTCAATGCAAATTTGCCAACCAGTTACTTGTCTTATTGGTATAAATTCATTTTTTTCATTTTCTTCAACAGTCACTCCTCCTTTCTTTAAAATAAAGTGAATTGGGCATACCCAAACACAATCTGAAATAGGATATATAATTCCAACATCTAACCATTTTAAAATATCTTTTTAACAACTTCTTTCATTATCGAGTTTAATCTTCTCTAAGGATCAGGTTTAGGTTCATATTATTCATCTAATAAAATTCTGTGCATACAAATTGAATGACTAATTCCTTTAATATCTGCTAAAGTCCATCCAAAAGCCTTTTTATATTTTTTCAACATCTATAAATTTTTTTTCTTGAATTTCAATTAAATCAGAAGATATAATAATAGACAATGTAGATGAATCTTCTAAAAACACATATTTTAAATGGGCAGGTAATACATTCAGTTCAAGTTCAGGTGGTTTAACACTTGAAGGAATAAGATTTTTATTATAATTTTTAGTAGGGTCCAAAATCTCAAAATTTTCCAAAACATAATCTAAATTCTCATTTTTTACTTCATTCTCATTCTCGTACTCAAAGTTCTCTTCTTACCTTAATTTTTTTTAAACATTCCCTTAAATCACTCATTACTTATACAATCAGTAATTTCCATTCTCTTATTATCTTTTTTTATTGCAGAATATTTTATAGCTTTTTCTATATTAAATTTTACTTCTTGATCATTAACTCTCATTATTAATTCTCCTTTTTGTACATCTATTACAACCTTCCTATTACAAGAAATGGTCTCCCCAAAATAATAGAAATCTCTTTATCTTCCTCCATATCCAATACTATAAAATCTATAGGGAAAATAAATTTATCCACTTTTACTATTACATCCTCTATAACTCCTTTTAGATAAGTTATTGATCGGTCAGCTAGCGAAGAGTTACAGTAGTAGGGGAAATTTCTCCCAAATCTAAACGTTTAAAGATCGATAAGGGCATAAGATTGATACTCGCCTAAATCACATAAACTTTTCTGTAAAACTTTTCTCCAATTGCACAAGGTATAGTAAAACAACCAGAATCTTTTAATTTTTCAGGAAGCTTTTTCTGAATAATAGCACTACACTCTTAACTGAGTGCCACGGTCTCATGATCTGTAAACTTCATTTTCTTGTTTAATACATCCTTCTTAAATTTCACATAACTTGGCATTTGTTCTAAAGCTTCAACAAAAGGAATATTTATCGTTAACTTCTTAAGGATTTCCAAAAAATTTGTAAATTGTTTATCTTTATTCTTCTGCTTCATTCCTTGAGGAAACAGCTATGATGGTTTTTTAGAAGGAACTTGTGTTTGTTCATTTTTCTGTTGATCATTTTCCATTTCTTCCTTCTCTTCATTAATTCCCTCTCTTCCTTCTCCTCATCAACTTCAATTTCTTTTGGATTCTTGTTCAACTTCTTTTCCACTTCGTAATTGAATAGCTTTAATCTGCTCCTTATTTTGGTCTTTTGGATTAACTTCCACAGTACTCGAAGAATTTCAGAATGTTTGTTACTAAGTGTAGTATCAATATGTCCTAATTGATTTTCAATATTTCTAATAGCAACCCCTTGATTCTGTATTTGATTTCCCATATTCAACATCACTTCTTTCATCGTCAACTTTTTTTCCTTACCTTGTGGGTTAGGATTGGAGTTAAATCCTGGAGGATAATATGGTCAAAAATTAGGATTTCCTTGATTGTTCAAATTTCTAGATGGATTCACTAAATTATTATAATTATTCCAACTAAAATTAGGGTGATTTTTCCATCCAGGGTTAAAATAGTTAGAATAGGGATTGTTATTTCAATTATTTATAGCATTTAAGGTTTCATAAGATGGTTGAGCATCAATAATCGCTCATAGTGAATTTTCCTCTAATATTGGAGGTATTTGAGAATAGTTCACTCATCTTTGATCAATCTTTTTAGAAATAACAGCAATTTGAGATGCCAAAATAGAAATTGCATCATATTCATGAATACTATCTATTCTCTTAGGATTTACTCTTTCAGAGCGCCATTGAAAATTTTTAGTAGTCATTTCTTCAATTAAAGAGTATGCTTCATCAAAAGGATTTGACATTAATGATCCACCTGCAACAGCATCTATAACAGATCTTAATGATCCTACATATCTATTGTAAAAGGTTTGAATTATTAACCAATCTGGCAAAGCATGGTGTGGAATTTTTCTAAGAAGTTTTTCTAAGAAGATCCTTAAATCATATATCAATTCCACTTCAAACTGACAAAAACAAATAATATCATTTCTAAGCTTAGCAGTTTTCGAGGGTGG
>NW_018242418.1:38414-39073 GCF_001263595.1 Phalaenopsis equestris
TGTCATATTTAAATGTAGCAGTCATATTTAAATGTAGCATAAATTTCAAGAAAACTAGCAAGATGTAAGTTAGGATCTTCAGTGGGTGATCCGATTATTTTGTACCATTTGACCATTTGGATAATAGCAGGTTGAAGCTCAAATGAATTAGCAGCAACAACAAGATTTTGAGTAGTTAATTGAAGTTCATCTGCTGTCGGATTTGCGTAATCTTTTCAAGGTCTTTATCTATTTTCATTTATTAGGTTTTCTATATTATTCGTCATTTCTTTCAAATTCTTATTTTCTCTTTGTTGTTTTCAAATTTTTCTAATAGTACGTTCTAATTCTGAATCGTAACATACTAAACCTTCAGATCCAATGTTTTGCATAAACAAATAAAGCAAGCTAAGTAAAATTCTTTAACAATACAATCTTAATTAATTTTTTTTTCGATTTTTTAAATTTTATTTTATTTTATATTTTTATGTTTTTATAAATTTGCATATACATTATCTAAATTTTGTAATTCATCAAAAATATTTAATTTAATTAAATATAACCATTACCTTCCCCGGCAACGGCGTCAAAAATTTGATCCCGAATTTTTATATGTAAGGATTTATGAAGTTGACACTACTACAACGCCAAAAACTTGATCCTTATATGAAAAGTAAGTT
>NW_018242418.1:39297-46892 GCF_001263595.1 Phalaenopsis equestris
TTATTTATTTGCACTTAATTTCATGAACGAATTTCTCCTTCATGAAATCAAATGTGATCCTCACTCTGTTGTAGAATGCATACTCCATTTCCCGGATCATATGTCTCACAACATATTTTAACAAACAAATTGGCCAAATTTAAAAGTAAATTAAGTTCAGAGTTGAAAAATCATCACAATTTATTTTATATTTTAATTATAACACATTCATTTTATCTCTTCATTTCACCATATCTCAGAGTAGGGGGAAAGATAGAGGGAACTACTCAAACTTCATGAGAAAGATACGACAAAACATAAATTTCATATATAAAATAATGTTCACACAACACTAAATAAACAAACAAACTTATCTGAAACTCTTTCTCAAAGCAAATCATTTCTAATCTTTTCTTAGAAATGCGGGTAGTCACTTTTCTCATTCTACAACACTTTTACAGAAAGCTTCACACTAAATCTTACCATAAAAACTCTAAGTTATGAAAGCAAAATCACTAATTGACTTCAATATGGTAATCGAATGGAATGATGTCGAGCGAAAAATGAACTTAGAGGAGTGAAAAATGTGAAGGAGCAAATTTTCTGATGAAATTTGACCCTAAATAGTGCCCAAGATCGGTTCTCCAAGTGGTGCCTTCAAAAACTCTTCAAAAGTCATCCAAATACATCACACGTTCTAGAAACGTGGTCTAAACCGCCTTTGACGTTGGTCTGGCGTTGTCGGCGCTAAGTAAAAATCTCCAGCGTTAAATTGTTCTGCACCATCGGCACTGAGCATTTCTTCAAATACTTAATTTTGACTCTAAATTTCATCCTTTTTGCTTTCTTTTTTGCTTTAATCCCTAAAAATCAACAACCTACAAGAAAATATCAAAATACCTTCCATTAAAGTACAATATCACCAAAAATGAGTATAAAATATGGGTCTAAAAATGCATATATTTTTGGTGTATCAACCTACGCAAGTGCATGTATCACTTTCGTAATATAGGGCTCTTTTTTAGTCTAGAATGTCGATCCCACAAGGAAGGTGGTAGAGCATTCGTAGTAATAACAACCTAAGTGTGAATTCTAGCCCACTACTATCAGTTTCTAGTTTGGAAAATAGTTAAATATGGTTTTACTAACAACTAATCCTAAGTATATTTCTACTCCTAAGTTAATCTTACCTATATCAATTAAAAAGCTGAAATTTAAGATTGATAAGGTACTTCTCTCTTAAGATTTCTGATGCGGTGTTTTTGTTGTGCATTGTAAATATCTTTCAATACTGCAATACACACTGATAGCACAAATAGTATATATGCAGTTTAATCACAATAAAAATCACTTCAGTATAAATAGTTTTACATTTTAAAATCTTTAAGCTGTCAAACCATAATAATAATGCAAGTATATGTATCTCTCAAGTAAACTCCTAGTGGGATCGATATTCAAACTATAAAAACATAAGTACATAAGTAAATTTAATGTTTGCTAAACAAAATGCAGTTAAAAGGACTAATTGTTGACCTCACTTTTGGTTGAGGTCTAGAAATTTCTTTAGTAGTAAACTTATTAGGACTAAACAAAGTTTTGTAATGAAGAGTTCAAATTTAAGAAAACATTATTCCCCTTTACAATGAGTTTATGGATTGTAAAGTAATTAAAATCATTTAAAATTATATATATAATTTTTTTTGTGCCAAATAGGAGCAATCCTATTCTTTACCCTCTAAGAGTGCATAAATAATGTTGACTGATCCAGAGTTTGCTCCCTAAATCCGTGGTTAGGTTGGAAGGATACTAGCTCCCACTTCTCCTTCCCTTGAGGGCTAACAATCTAGCTTCAGTTTCCAAGCAACTGGACTAAATTGGGGATTTTAGTCTGTCACCCTAACATCTTCAATTTATCACCCATCAAATTATATTTTCCTATTTATTTGCACTTTACCCCATAAACTACATTCTCACTCATGAAATTGAATATGGCTCTTATCTTATTGTAGAAAGCATAGCCCTTTTTGATTTTATGTTTCTCAACAAATTTTAACTTTTAAATTGGCCAGATCAAAAAGTAAATGAAGATCAGAGTTCAAATCATCACAATTTATTGACATTTAAAACATTACATAACAAAATTAATTCTTCACAAAACATATCTCATTGTAGGGAGAAGGAGAAAGAAGACTACTCATAATTCATGATAAGGATACAATAAAACATGGATTTTATATATAAAAATATGTTTACAACACAAAGAAAGGAATGAACATAACTTATCTCACACTCCTTCTCAAGCAAATCCCTTGAAGTTCTCTTTAAGCACTTTCTCTCTTTACAAACACACTCAATTCTCTCACACACTCAATTCTCTCTTCTTAGAAATGTAATGAAGAAAAAATCTCTCACCTTCTCTCTCCTCTTACAAATCTAGAAGAAAATATCTCTCTCACGTCACACTCTCTCTACCAAACCCTTAGACCTCCTCATGCCTCCTTTAGACTCTCTTCTCCTTAAAGGATTCAAAATTTCCTCCTTTTTTTATCCAAAAGGCACTCCTCGTCACACCAAGAGATAAGTCCCTTCATCAAAGAGACATATGTCTTCATTTAAGAGCCTTTCCAAAGTGTCTATACGCATTCAATCACTCCATGGGGAATTTAAATTCATTGGAGTTGTCTAGAACCACTCAAAATTAGTCAATAACTGACTTACTCCGTCTTAATTTGTCTTTGGAGCCTCTGGCGCTAGTTTATTGGAGTTCTGCGCAATTTTCTAGATTTTGGTGGCCTTTCTCTATAAAATGGTGCCTCTAATGCCACCTCTCTGTAAAATGGTACCTCTGGCGCCAATATGCTGAAAAGCTTCATTTTGACTCCCAATTTTCTCCTATTTGCTCCTTTTTGCTCTAAATGCCTAAAATTAATATACCTGCAACAAAATATAAAAATAACCTTCTTTAAAGTACAATATCACCAAATTTAAGTATAAAATGTATATATAAAATTGCACAATTTTTGATGTATCAAAATCCCTCAAACTTAAATGTTACTTGTCCTCAAGTGACTCTTTTACTACATAAAAAATATGACTTATGGTAGAGATTAACTTATAAACCACTATAATTTGGTTTAATAAATATAATAATATAACCTGAGTTAATACTAAAAGTATAAGAGCACCTAATAGTCAAGTCTAAGATTTTTGAATCTCCATTAATTTCAAGAAGAATTGAAAGTTATCATATCAAGGATACTTAGGATGTCCATATGAAAAAGAATCTCATGAAATCATTATTAGTAAGGATGCTAATACTCAAATATAAGTTTAGAAAATGTAATAAAGTATTTTTTCTTAAGTTGATTCAAGTGAAGCTAATTTTTGATTAGGCGTCTCTTCAATATTCTCCTCATATATATTAGGCGTCTCCTAAAAATATTATATATTTTAGGTATATCAGTTGCCTCCCACGAAACGCTTGGTTTAACGTCGTCAGCCTGACAAATTATTCCTCTTGGATCAAAATTCCATTTAAGTAATCCTTGATCCCACGAAGCACTTAGGCTAACATCTCGCATCAAGACCTAAAACAATAGACCGAATTGGGGGCTTTAGTCTATCACTCTAATGTCCTCTAACTGTTTACCCTTTAAAGTTTATTTCCCTATTTATTTGCACTCAACCTCATGGACTACATTCTCATCGATGAAATCAAATTTGATTCTTACATAGTTGATTGAGACAATACCATCACATATCTTACATGTTCTTGCAACAAATTTTAACATTACAATAGGCCTAAATTGCAATGTAAATGAAGTTCAAGTAAAAACCATCACATTTATAATTAAAACTAAAGGGTCCCAAAAATCCTACACATGAATCCTACTCTTTGCAAAAGAAAATTAAAATGACAACAACAACATAATCTTCTAATGCCACTATTTCCTAACAGGAAGAAAGAATAAGAAAAAATACTCATAAAGCATGAAGAAAACACAATGAAAAACTACATTTCATCAAATAAAATCCACTAGATAAGTGTGTGCAAAATCATAAGATAATAAAGAACACAATACTTAGCTTTTTCCCTTTGAAAGAAAGATAAAGAGCTCTCCCACGAAGTCTCCCGCTAATCTACGCAATGCTCGTACAATTCCCGTACAATTCCGTACAAGTTCTATTAAAATCTCCACTCCAATATTTCTAGAAAAGGTATAAATCTACATTTCTACTCCTATTCTAAGATCCCTAAACATTCTATCTATTTTCCCCTCTTCCTCCTCTCTTTATCAGAGGCGCCAAGCCCCTCTTTTTAAAGAGAAACAAAAACCACCTTTTTTCCACCACCTTTTTTCTCAAGAGACACACCTCTTCACTCTAAGAGACACATCCTTTCATCCAAGAGCCTTTCCAAGTGTCTAGATTCGTTGAATCACTCATGGGGGAGTGCATAGCCATCTAGAACCTTCCAGAACAATCCCGGAACCACCAAAAGTTGTCTAAATTTGTCCAAAACCATTTTTAGCTCCTAAGCGTTAGTTTATGGTACTTAAGCTCTATTTTCCTGTCATCACTATCGCTTAGGCACCACCCTATGCGCAGCTCCACAGTTTCACCCCATTTCAACTTTGTTGCATTCCAGATTCGTTACCTAAAAAATATAGATGAAAATAACATTTCTTTAAAATATAATTTCATTCAAAAATATGTGATGAATGTAAAGGAGATTAAGTATAGAAAGAAATATTGAAATGTGTCAGGTTAGAATTTTCTTCCTTGCTCGTTTTGACTCCAAATTGCACCATTTTTGCTTCTTTTTCTCTAAAATCTATTCTTGTACCTGAAAGTAAAATTATGCAAAATACCTTCCATTAAAATGCAATATCATTAATTTATCTAAGAAAATGAGCATAAAATGTATATGAAAAAGTAGTTATTTTTTAGGCTATCAATATACAGCAGATTTCAAAAGCAAATTGAAATATGAAATTTTTTTCTGTTGGCGCCGGAGGCACCAGATTTGGCACCTGAGGTGTGAGTTTCTTAAAAATGCACATATTTACTTGAAACTACAAAAAACCCCTATAAAACCCCATTTTTACTGCTTTGGTCATCTCCTACAGAGGCACCAGATTTGGCACCTGAGGTGTGAGTTTCCTAAAAATGCACATATTTACCTGAAACTACAAAAAACCCCTGTAAAACCCCATTTTTACTGCTTCGGTCATCTCCTACCTCTAAACCGCGGTCGAAACTCAACCTGGAGCTTGCCATTTGGTGAATTTGAGAAGATTTGAAGGCTAAAAAGTCTTGGATTTTATCTTCCCTTGGTAAGAGCTTCACTTTAACTTAGAAATATTTAATTTTTACCATGGATTTTTCCAACAATATGGAAATCCAAAAATTTGAGTTTTTATTGAAGAAGTTTAAGGAGAACCCATGGTGAAAAGTTTCTTACCAAATATTCCTACTTTTGGAGTTTGATTTATGATATTGTGAATTTATTTGGATTTTATGTGAATTTATTTAGAAATTCCTATGGCTCCAAGGGTGAAGAGAGGAAAGCCTTCAGGAAATTTTGATGCGAGGCGATTCGTAAAATTGAAGGCTTAGTACAATTATAATACTATGATGGGGACCAGAAAATTAATTTAGGAACATGCATTTTTAAACCCGGGAGGAGAGATTGAAACGTTGATAATTGCTCGAAAGTGGGAAACCTTTTGCTACTTCTCCGTAATAGCCATTGTTCCTACGATTCAAGAATTTTAAGCCAATATGCTGGTGACTACGGATGAGCACATTTATGTTAGAGGTAAATGACAGTGACTTTATATATGCCTAAAAATATAAGTAATTAATATTGTTGCTAAAAGATTTAATTTCTCAGCAACTGTACCAAAACTTAATAACATTTATAGATTTGATAAATATGGATGTAATAAATATTCAACAATTGTAAAGTCATACTTATCAACGCAAGTATACGTATCGCTCAAGTAATATAGGGCTCTAATGGAGTCCTAGATAACGATCCCATAGGAAGTAATATTAGAACTACGAATTAAGATTTTAGAAAAGCAATACTTTAATCGCAACAATGAAATTCAATTTGCTTATCTGTCACTAATAGGCAATTGAAATAAATATGTAATTTTCTTAATAACTCTTAAATAACCAATTATTATAATGAGGTTTTTAATGTGATATTCAATATATAAGAAAGCATCCTTCTCCTTGTCAAGAAATTATAGTGAATGGATAAAATGAATCAGTTTAATTTGTATTGTGCCAAATAGGAGCATACCTATTCTTTATCCTTTGGTCCATGCATAAAGAACATTGACTAATCCTACGCTTGTATATTGAATCTGTGGCTAGGCTGAGAGGATACCGACTCTCACTTCGGAGCTCCCATGTTCCCCTCGCCTGAGGGCTAACATCTACACTTCAACACCCAAATGATAGGAACGAATTGGGGATTTTAGTCTGTCACTCTAAAATCTCCAATTCTATGCCCGATAATTTTATTTTCCAATTTATTTGCACCCAATTTCCAAGGGCTTTGACCTCCCTGAATCTTGGATGTAATCTTCACTTTAGTTGTAAAACTCAACATATTTTAACAAATCAATTAGCCAGATTGAAAGTAAATTAAGATCGAAGTGAAAATATCATCACAATTTCTTAAACATTTTCCTGGCTTCACCATTTCAGAAATCTCAAGACAAGGAGAAAGACAGAGAAACTACTTATATCTCATGTAGAAAACACAAAAAAACTCAGAATTCATATATAAAATGAAAGTCATACAAACTACAACAAGTAAATAAACTTATCTTTAATTTTTCCCCAAGAGAACTCCTCAAAGTTCCTCTGAATCTCTTGCTTTATTTACAGCTCACATAATTCCTCTTCAAAGCGGCAAGGAGGAAGAAATCTCTCACTTTCCCTCCACTCTTACAATCTCTCAAGGAATTCCTCACAATTTAGACACTCTAGTAAAACTCTAGTAAAACCTTTCTAACCTCCAGGACCTCCAGGATTTCCTCAATTTTCGGCCAAAATCTTCATTTAAATTTGTGGATGAGTTTTCCCAAGAGTTACTTAAGCATTTGGCCAAAATTCATCCTCATCCAAAGCCTGGTTGAACATAACCGCCGATCTCGGCCGATCTCGCCGTCGGTGGCCTCGAGTGCGCCGTTGGCGGGTCTTCTAAGTGAATTAATTCTGGAGTCTCGGGAAAAACTTGTCGTCTGTGGTCTGTGCTGTAGGGCTCGCCGTTGGCGCCCTAATTCAATTCTTCACATTTTGGTCTTTTTCTCTCCAAATTTGCTCTTTTTTGCATATTTTTGCTCCAATGACCTTAACTCATCATTCCTGCAATAAAATATCAAAAATACCTTTCTTTAAAGTGTAATATCATAAAAAACTGTATAAAATAGGTATGAAAATCTCAACATATTTTTATTTGGTCAAAATCCCCAAACTTAACTATTACTTGCCCTCAAGTAATTTTAGTACTACATAAAAGTTATGATCTATTGTAGTAAAATTTTAATTCAGAAATACTATAAGTTTGACTTAAATAAATATCATAGTGAGATTTT
>NW_018242418.1:47053-48436 GCF_001263595.1 Phalaenopsis equestris
ATATTTTTTTCTTTCTTTTCTCTTTTTCATTTGGATTGCTTTCAATCCTATATATTTTTCTTTTCTTTCAGGGATTGTTGTCAATCCTTTCTTTTTCCTTTTTTAAGTGAGGATTACTATATCTGGATAGCCTTTAATGATTTTGAACTTCACTTTTCTTCTCCTAAATTTGAAACTTAAAGCATTCCCTTACATTATAAATATTTCATAGTTTTTACATCATTGAGCCCCAATCTTTACTTCTCAAATGAATTTTTCAGATTTTTAATACTTCAAAATATAGTTTCCTTTATTTTAAATAGTTAACTATAATCTTATTCTCTTATACTAAATATCTTAAGTTACAAAATTAATTTTCATTACAAAAATATTTCTTTAAATCTACCATAATATTTAAATAGCTACAAAATGTAGTTACCTGAATTAAATTCACTACATAAAATCATATAAATAATTTTTGAAAATATTTAAATAGAGGACATCTAATAGTTAATCTTTTTCTTCCCTCCCCCAAACTTAAAATTTTCAATATAAAATGATACACGTGGAAAGAAAAACTCTAAATATAAATCATACCTTAGTATATTAGGCATTTTCATCATTCTAAAATTTTTGCAGTCCTTCTCAAAATTTCTACTTCACCTGGTCTGTAACATTAGGAGCTTTTTACACATATAAATCATTATAGAAATTGTTGGGTAATGAAATTTTGAAATAAGTAAAAACTAAAACATTAAACCTACACAATATTTCCTAACACAACCACAATACTAAGCAAAACAATTACAATTAAAATGCAAAAATAAAAATCACATTACATTACAATCCACAAAATACTACTCAACATCTATTATACTACACATGCAAATTTAACTACCATACTAACTTTATAACAAAAATAAAAACTTATCCAAGTACAACTTAACAATAAGAAAGAAAATTCAAATACACACAAACATCTATTTCTATTACAAAAGATCACAAAAATAAAAGTACAAGTACATCAATTACATCAGATATCAAAATCCCAAGCTATGTCTTCGTCTCCTTGATCAGCAGGTGGATCAGACCGCTACTAAGTATATCTGGGGCACTCAGGGAAGGTAACATCAGGCTCACCTCTGTAGTGTCGGGCCTGAGCTTCATAATAAGTTATCTCAAATTTGAAGGTCTTTGAAGGTACTCACTATCGTAATCATGTCGATGTTCTAAACCTCCAATCCTTTCATTTATTAATTCTATGCTCTTCCGCTGCAAGGTCAACTCATTCATCAAATCAGTCAGAGTAGGGGAACTAGAAGGTGGAAGGTTATAACTTGTAGAGGGGACATCTCTACTAGTAGAAGGTTCTTGACTCCTACTTCCAGTTCTCCATTTCTCATG
>NW_018242418.1:48709-51582 GCF_001263595.1 Phalaenopsis equestris
TGGTGATAGGTCGGTAACAGAGTAGAGGAAATATAATAGTGCCACGCCTTAGAGGTGGCATTCAACATGGAAGCAGAAAAATTTACCCGTTCTTATTGCTTAATCATCCACATTCCTTTCCCATCAGTGAGAAAGTTGATCACATCATTCAGGGGGCCTTCCATAGTACTGAAGGATTCATAATGACAACTATAAGAGTCTGGGACTTCGTAAAAGGTGTTAATGCGGGCTGCATTAAATTCAACAAGGAATCCCTGCACTTGAACGATTCCATCTTCAGAATAGAATACGTTGGCATAGAATTCCTTCACAATATTTGCAATAGCCTCATTAGTGGTGTAACAGAAGTTTTCCTACCTTCGCTCGGTAATAACTCGTTCAATTTCTCTTCCCAGAATTTCAAAAACTCGATCTTATATACACTTCTTTCCTTCAAATACAGAAGTAAATCTTGATTGAGCCTTCGCATTGACGAAGCGAGACTCGTCGAACTCAAGTCGTCTCTTTTATCGTAGAGCCATTTCAATCTAATCACAATCATAGAAAAATTCCAAAATATACTTCAAATATTCAAATAATGGCTTCTAAAAGTAATTCTAAGAGTTCAACACTAAATTTCATGAATTTCTTCCCAATATTTTCTTCACATTCTCAAAATTTTCAGATCTCCTCAATGTGGAAGAAATCCATGGTGAAAATCAAATATTTTTAGTTTTTAGTGAAGCTCTTACCTAGAGATGATCAAATTCGGTGTCAAAAAGCCTTGAAATCATCCCAAATCCAAGATCTCTCAAACCCTAGGTCGAAAATTACTTTTTTAGGTGGAAGGGGATGATGAATACTGGCGGTTGATTGGTCAAAATACCGTCGGCAGGGTGTTCGGCGCTGTCAGTGCGCTCTATTGAAAATTAAACATAACTCTCGGGAAAAATCCGCCATCGGCGGCGGCAAGGGCATCGTCGGCGGGCTCTATTGATTTAGTTCAATTTCTGGATTTTTGCGATTTTGATCAATTTCAAGCCTCAATGACATCCATTCAATCATTATAGACATAATTTTAAGTGATTAAATGATGTACTTATCACAAATAAACTTTCACAACATAAAACATCACATTTATATAAAAATTCCAAGGGGTACAATATACGTTACATAACACACCTAAGTTTAGTATTTTCTCAACATCAATACATTAATTCAGTGTCGCAATCCAAACCACAACACTCAAAATGTTGAAAACAAAACATCCTATGCTTAGTCTCAACTATACAGAGATCTAGAAACATAATTCTAAAGCAAAGCAAATACAAAGTTTAAACCAAATTACACACATAAGCAGACAGGTAGTAATATAAATCTACTGTTCATCAGATTCAGTACTAGATTCTCCTCTAAGATCACCCATTGATTGCATATGCACGAAGAGGTTGTAAAAGGGTCAGTATGGAAATTCTTCAGTAGAATCCTCTTCTATTAATTTCATCCTCCTCATCAGCAGTATCAAACTATCTTCTAAATGTTCAGAGTGAGAGAAATGTTCTTTCATCCTCTAGCCTAAATGATCGAAGAAATTGGAGAAATTATTAATTGCATAGATGACATTTTGTACCTCCTCTAATTTCTTGATTCTACGCAGAATCACCAAAGTCTTGTCAGGAACTAAGGGTTGAACTGACAGTGAATTCTGAGATGATTGATCTACTATAATAGTCATGTCATTTTCATTTTCAAAAGCTGGGAATCTCTCAGTTGGGTCCAAAGGCTTCCAAGGTAGAAGTACCTTTTCCCAATTTTTGTAGGACACTTGGAACTGACTGCAAAGTGAGAAAATTGTGGAAGGGCCCATTAGTTGATCCATGAACGATCAGGCCCAAAACAGACTTCACAATTATTGATTCAATATCAATCGGCAATCCCCTTTGGATGCAGTAATTCAGAATAGCACTTTCTTTAGAAACTTTACCGATCTTCATCTTCGGTAACAGTTTCGCAGAAATAAAAAAGTGCCAGTGTTTCAAAACGGGATTTAGGAGTGTCGCAAAAAAACTAAAATACCCGTTTTCTCTCATTTCCCAGTCTTTAGTTTCGTCCGTTAAATACTGGTAAATCTCGTTCATCTGGTTTCTTGTCGGGACGAAGTTGGAATAGTGGCACACAGGAACGTTCTCGATCATGTATAATTCATTAATCCGTGCAGGAGTGAAAGTGATCCATCTATCTCGCACATAAACGACTCCCTTGGTGATTCCGTGCAAATTTGCATAAAATTCCTTACCACAGGAACAATCACAATGGCAGTAGTATAGCACAGCACTTCCCATCTTCACCGCACTATCATCTCTTTAATTGTCATTGAGAGATTATTCAATCCTCAATTTATGAATCCTCATTCCTTGATCAATCTTTTCTTCATCAGTAACTTGTTGAAGATACGCTAGCTTCCACACTAATAAACTTTCTCCGATTGAACAATTGCATTCTGGGATTATCAAGGGAATTAGACGCCATAGGAATGAAATTGGTGGAGTTTCACTTCATTTTTGGGGGAAATATGACTTTAGGAATCGAATTTGGGAGCTTAAAGAGGTAACTCCCGCCCAAAAACTGCCATTCAAACTCCAGAAACTGCCATCTCGGTGAGCCTTCTATATTTAATTACCTGGACTCCCGGAAAAAACCCGTTGTCGACAGCATCGATGGCGCCATCGGTGCCTAAGGCAAAAATTGCACAGTTTTGCTCTGGTCTGAATGCGTTCCAATTTTTCTCTATGGATCCATTTTTTATGATGATTCAAGGGTAAATAAGAGTAGTAGAGATCAATACTACCACAAACTAATGATAATTTCAAATAAAAACTACTATAATCATAATA
>NW_018242418.1:52505-52951 GCF_001263595.1 Phalaenopsis equestris
TCCTAAAATGTCCTCCAAATTTAGAATTATGACATTTCTGAATGATAAGTTCAGTTTCTTCATAAGGTACACATTTTCTCATAATCAGATCCTTACATTGTTTATATGAATAAGGCTTATCCCAAAAATATGCTTTGGCAACATGAATGAATTTCCTTTGTTGTTGCAGTGTCAGCATAGGTGGCAAAAGATCAATTACAATATAGTTAACAATATCAGCGTTAACAATATCAGTTAACAATATCAGCATATCATGAGATTTTCTACTCATTAATACTATAAAGTTGTTCATCAAGGAAACTATCTGTAATTTCATTGTCGGTGTCAGATAATTCATGATTTTCTAATCTAGACAAATGAGACACAATTTGATTATCAGTTCCCTTTTTATCAATAACCACAAGATCAAATTATTGCATCAAAAGTATCCATCTAATTGCATCAAA
>NW_018242418.1:53284-53564 GCF_001263595.1 Phalaenopsis equestris
ATTTAATAACTCAAAGGCTCAAAGGCATTTAAATAGTTTTCAGTAAATTCAAATTTCTTGTCCTTTTCTAAAAGTTGGCATAGAGATTTAGTAATTTTTGAAAAATCTTAAAAAAAAAGCCTGTAAAAACCAACATGTCCAAGAAAACTTCTAACCTCTCTTACATTAGTAGGAGGTGTTAGTTTAGATATAACTTGAATTTTTGCAGGGTCTGCTTCCATACCATTTTCCAAAATTTTATTTCATAACACAATTCTTCCTGCAACCATAAATTGACATT
>NW_018242418.1:57943-58928 GCF_001263595.1 Phalaenopsis equestris
AGAGGGCCATTGAAAATTGTTGGTAGCCATCTCTTCTATTAACAAATAAGCCTCATTAAAAGGTTTTCACATTAAAGAACCACCAGCCGCAACATCTATAATCGATCTAAGAGATCCTACTAATACATTGTAAAAAGTTTGAATTATCAACCAATCTGGTAACGAATAATGAGGGCATTTCCTAAGAAAATTTTTAAATCCCTCCCAAGCTTCGTATATTGAATCTCCATCAATTTGACAAAACGATGTTATGTCATTTCTAAGTTTAGCAGTTTTGGATAGAAGATCGAATTCTCCCCATCTTCTAATAGATCTAGGTGCTAACAAGTTTAACCACATCTTAGCGTTATCCCTATGTGAAAAAGGAAAAAGTCTAAGTCTAACAACATCATTTGAAACTCTATCATATTTACAAGTAGCACAAAGTTCTAAAAAATTAGTGAGGTGTAAATTAGGATTTTCATTTTGTGTACCTCTGAATTGATTGTTTTGTACAATTTAGATAATAGCAGGTTTGAGCTCAAATGAATTAGTAGTTACATCAGGATTTTGGATAAATAAGTGAATTTTAGTTGTTGTAGGATTTCCATAATCTCGTAGAGGTCTTGGTTGATGTTCATTTTCTATTCCTTGATTGTTAACATTGTTTTCCATTGTGTTAGGAAATCTAGGTTCTTTTCTTAGTTTTCTAATTCTCCTAACAGTGCGTTCTAATTCTGAATCATAGGGTATAAGATTTTCAGGTCCAAATTGACGCATACAATTGAAATCAGTAGACAGAAAAATAGTTAACTAAATATGAAATAAGTTGTAATTCAAGTAAAAGTTTTCTAATAGTCCTAATTTGTGCGTTACTCTAATTTTTTTTTCTTATCAAACTTGTTTACTCACTCCCCGGTAACGACGCCAAAAACTTGACAACGACTTTATATATGCTTAAAAATATAAGTAATTAATACGGCTGGTAACAGGTATATATTTGATA
>NW_018242418.1:59711-60066 GCF_001263595.1 Phalaenopsis equestris
GGCAAGGAGGAAGAAATCTCTCACTTTCCCTCCACTCTTACAATCTCTCGAAGAATTCCTCATAATTTAGACACTCTAGTAAACTTTATACACACTAATGGAACCTTTCTAACCTCCAAGACCTACAGGCTCTCTTCAATTTTCGGCGAAAATCTTCTTTTAAAGTTTTGGATGAGCTTTCCAGCCTAGTTGGAAATAACCGCCGATCACGCCATTGGCGGTCTCGAAGGCACCGTCGGCGGGCCTTATAAGTGAATTAATTCTGGAGTCTCGGGAAAATCTAGTCGTTGGGCTCGTCGTTTGGGCTCGTCGTTGGGGCCCTAGTTAAATTCTTCACATTTTGGTCCTTTTTGCT
>NW_018242418.1:60216-88633 GCF_001263595.1 Phalaenopsis equestris
ATCTCAACATATTTTCCTTTGCTTAGTAAACATGTTGCATTTACTTGAGAAAGAATTAAAGCATTTTATGGGTTGCAAAATGAATTTCATTGTGAGTTCATTGCGTTTGTGATTTTTGATTCATCACTTGATGAAGTACTTGCCTATCTCACTTATGGAAGGGGAGAGATTAAGAATAATCACAAAGTCGATTTCTTCACTTTCATGTTAAATGTTCAATCTAAAGCATGACATTACTTTATCTCTGCAAAATTGCTTCCAACTAATCGCCTGAGTGAAGTAACTAAGGAAAGAATGACACGCCTAAAAATTACTTGCTTTTTCATATATATTTCATACTCAATTTTAATGATTTTAATGATATTACACTTTAAAAGAATGTATTTTGCATATTTTTGTTTTCAGATACAATAAATGAACTTTTAGAGAAAATGAAGCAAAAATGATGTAATTTAGAGTAAAAACGAGCAAGAAAGAAAACTCCGACTTGGCACATTTTGATATGTCTTTCTATGTTTAATCTACTTTCCATTTCTCACATATTTTTGAATGAAATTACACTTAAAAAAAAGGTTGTTTTCATGTTTATTTTGTAGGTATATTTGTTAGGAGCAAAAAGCAACTGAAACGAGGCAAAATGGAGCTGAAACGAAGCCAAACGAAGCAAAATAATGAAGCAACTGTAAAGTGGCGCATGATGTGCCAAACTGGTGCATGATGCACCAAAATCCAGAGAACTCACACATGATACGCCAAAACTGGCTCATGATGCTCCAGAGATGACTTTTTGAGGATTAAGGCGGTTCAAGATGAAATTTTGGCGAATTTTCAATGGGACATTTGTTCTAAATACCCCTTAGAGTGATTCAATGCATCTAGACACTTTGGAAGGTTTTTTTATGAAGGGATATGTCTCTTGGATCAATAAACACGTTTTTTTAATTCGAAAGAGTTAACTTTTTGGTAGAATTTTGGAGGAAATTTTGATTTTTTTTTAGGGAAGCAGCCTTTTATAAAAGAGAGGAAATTCTAGGGCTTGAAGAGGAATTTTTTACGGCGTGAGTGGGTGTGTGTGTGTGTGTGTGTGAGTGTGTGTGTGTTTGTGAGTGGTGTGAGAGAGAGGTAAGGGCTTGTAGATTTTCTTCAAGAATTGTAAGAGGATAAGGAATGTGAGAGATTTCTTCTTCATTACACTTCCAAGAAAGAATTGAGAGTGCTTGTAAATAGAGAAAGGATTGAATAGAACTTTTAGGGATTTGCTTGGGAATGATTGTGAGATAAGTTGTGTTCTTTTATCTCTTTGTTTTGTGAACTAGTTTTTATATATGAAATTCGTGTTTAGTCGTATACTTCTCATGAATTATGAGTAGTCTTGTTTAATAATTGGTTTTGTGAAGAATTGATTTTATTTTACATGGTTTTAAATGTCAATAATTTGTGATGATATGACAAATGTCAATAATTTGTGATGATTTGAATCAAGATCTTCATCTACTTTTCAATTTGGTCAATTGAAATATTAAAATGTGTTCAGAAACATATGTTCTCAGAAACATATGTTCTGAAAGGGAAACATATGTTCTGAAAGGGCTAAGATTTCTACAACATGGGGAGAATCACATTTGATTTCATGGGAGAGTATTTCATCCATGGGGAGTGCAAATAAATAGGGAATATAATTTGATGGATGCAAAACTAGAGATTTTAAAGTGACAAATTAAAATCCCCAATTTGGTCCAGTTGATTAAAAATTGATGCAAGATTGTTAGCCCTCAGGTGAGAGAGTACTGGGAGCTCTGGAGTGGCAGTCGGTATCCTCCCAGCCTAACCAAAGAATTAGGGACCAAACTCTGCATTAGTCAATATTTTTTATGCACTTGGAAGAGGGTAAAGAATAGGATTGCTCATATTTGGCACAAAAAAGTTTTTATATATATTTTCAAATAAATTTAATTTCTTCACAATCCATATACTCATTGTAAAGGGGAATGATACTTTCTGAAACTTGAACTCTTCGTCACAAAACTTTGTTTGGTCTTTGTAAATTTAATTTTGAAGTCTAGAAATTAGTTTAGTAAATTTAGTTCTTTTGGTTACATTTTTGTTAGCATTCATTAAACATATTTTAAATTTTCTTTCTTACTTTAATTTTGATAGTTTGCATATTGTGATTTAAGTTATTATCATAAGAATTTCCATCTTCCGAACTAAAACTTGATAGCAGTAGGCTATAATTAACCTAAGGGATTAAAAAAAAATTCTGCGTGCTGGGCTCTACGGAAACTGCAGCTCTAGCTTTCAGGCATGGCCGCTGGAGCACTATTTATGTATATTATCATGCAATTCTGCGTGTGTATGACCCCGAATAACCTTCCAATAACTTAGTTAGTGGGGATTATTGAGAGTTTATTGGGAGTATTAACCTCAATAACATCTCAATAACCTCCTAATAATCTATCAATACATTATGTGATTCAGTGCTCATCTTTTTTAGTGTCATTTGATGGTCTTGTAGGTTATTGATGTTATTAAGCCAAATACATAGTGGCTTGAGTATGTACCTAAATATTTTCCCGACCGCTGAGAAATGTCAGTCGTTCGGCTAAATTTTCGGAGCTCCATGTCTGTCTGGACGGAGCGCTTTTTCGGTCAGGAGACCTGACGGTTTGCAACATACGCTGGCCAATTAAATTTGGCCGCATGGAAAATGTGGGACTCGCTTATCCATGTAATTTAAAAAAAAAATCACTGAAGCCCAACCTGGCTCGATGTACGAGCCCGCGCCTCTTCGAGTAGGAACTTCGACTATCCCGCCTTTTAGAATGTCGAGGAAGACGTTTCGAAAATACTTTCTGCTAGGGTTTTTCTGCTATGTTTTTGTTGTTCGCTTTGTTAGGGTTTCACATTTCCCTCATTCGATAGCTTTGAAGCCGTAAGACGATGGCGTTTGATGATCCAGAGTAT
This sequence comes from Phalaenopsis equestris, assembly GCF_001263595.1. Taxonomy (NCBI): domain Eukaryota; kingdom Viridiplantae; phylum Streptophyta; class Magnoliopsida; order Asparagales; family Orchidaceae; genus Phalaenopsis; species Phalaenopsis equestris. The sequence continues at coordinate 63,181 of NW_018242418.1, forward strand.
GCGCAGGCCGAAAAGAGCTCAAGAACAGTATCAGAAGAGACTGAGAAGACAGAGGTTGAACAACCAATGAAGTCAAAGAAGTAGAGGAAGAAGAAGGAGGCGAAGAGGATGAAGGAGAGCATTGAAGAGGAAAACTTGTCCTGGTAATTGTCATCGTTTTATTCTTAGGTTATTTTTTTTGTTATACATGGATTACTTAGAAGTGTATTCTCATGTTACTACTGCGTTAATCGGTTAATATTGTGTTGTTTCTGCGTTATTCATCATTTATTTTGAAATCTATTCATGGTTTATTTTTAGGTTATTATTGGGTTATTCTTGAGTTACTCTGAAGTTTAGTACTTATTGGCAGCTATTCTAGTTTATTCTTGGGTTATTTTTAGGTTATTATTGGGTTATTCTTTAGTTACTCTGAAGTTTAGTACTTATTGGCATCTATTCCATGTTATTCCTATGTTATTTTTAAGTTATTTTGCAGGTTATTTGTAAGTTAGGCATATGTTATTCTTTGGTTAATCCTGGGTTTTTTTTAGGTTATTTTTAGGTTATTTGTATGTTATTTGTATTTCTTCGTAGGTTATTTCTAAGTTATTTTTAAGTTTATTCGTGGGTTATTTTTAGTTTATTCTCAGGTTATTCCTGAGTTATTTTTAAGTTACTTGCAGGTGATTTTTAAGTTATGTGCAGGTTATTCGTAGGTTATTCTTGGGTTATTTTTAAGGTATTGTTTTGTTAACTTTGAAGTTATGAGTAGGTTGTAATGCGTAAGTTATTCCTGGGTTAATTGTAGGTTATTTTTTAAGTTATTCGTAGGTTATTCTTTAGTTATTCCTGGGTTATTTTTAAGGTATTGTTTTGTTAATTTTTAAGTTCTGTGTAGGTTATTCGTATGTTATTACTGGGTGATTTTTAGGTTATTTGTAAGTTATTTTTAGGTTATTCCTGGGTTATTTGTTGGGTATTTGTAGGTTATTCTAGGGTTATTGTCAATATTAATAACATGCATCTTATTCCTGTAGGTTGATGAATAAACAATCAATGAATTGTAGATGCCGACCATCAGCAGTTAGAGAGGTTTTGGACAAGGTTCGGCCAATGGTCTCTCGGGAGACATGGTCAAATCTGAAAAGAATGAAGCTTAATCAGTTTTTTGATCTCCCCCTATCCTCAAGATCACATCCTAACTAGGCACTTATTGAATTGTTGGGATATGAATAGATTGGCTTTCAGATTGGGGGGAAGAAGCTGAGTTTTGATGCAAACCAAGTTACTTTGTTGATTGGCATGCCCAATAGAGGTCCTACAGCAACTTGGGCTAAAAACCCCGTCAATGATGTAGATGCAAGACGGGCAAAGAGTGAAATATTGGAGAGTTCATCTGCTACTCTTGATGACCTTATTATTAAATTTTTGTTGTCTAATTAATTATTTCCTTCCAGCAATTTTAGTGTACCCACAGGGCTCTGTTCATTTGCTGAGAATGTAGATAGTTTTTCTTCATTTAATTGGGCGGCAACAGTATGTGACCACCTAATTAAGCATGTTAATGCTTGTGCCATCAAAATAAGGATGGGTCAGCCATTGCGATACATGAATGGGTTTGTTTTTCTTCTAACGGTTAGTATATTGCCCAACCTAATCAAAAAATTTAATTTTTATCTTATTTAAGTGTTGACCTCACTTTTGGTTAAGGTTTAGTTTTTCCTCCTTAGTAGCCTAAGGTCTAGCCATATGACTTTCCTACTGACTATTCTTAGAAAACTAGACATGGTACCCTCACCATTAGAAATTTTACACTCTTCTTTACTCAACTTGAAATTCCATATATTTGTCATAACCTCTAGCACTTAGTATGTGGGGTAATTATAGAAGAACTCAAGATGAGTCACCCATTAGGACTGCTAGACCTTAGAGTTGACCCTGGGTGTTGTTCTAGGGCTAAGGTACTCACTTGCAATCACTTGCACTCACAATCACCCACTATCCTAAACTTAAACTTCTAGGCTTTGATCCCTTGATATTTTTGGGAGACTCATGTAGGTTGTCTCCTATACCCATTAGCCTTGGGCTAGGGTTTGGCTAAGACCTGGCTAAGACCACTACATAGAGGACCCAAAATGGGGTTTCCATTGGTCCATGGCTTATTGATGGTGGTTGGCACTCCAACTCTACCAAGATACGAACCTATCTGTTTGCCCCTAAATTTCCTCAAATTACCTGGATACTCTTGGAACCCCAAATCTGGCCAAAATTTTCAAATCTATCCAAAATACCCAACTTGGCTCAAAAATTATTTCAAACACCTTGAAAACACCCAAACTACCCAAAATCACCAAAATTGACCAAATTACCAAAATACCCCTCCTTACCCCAAAGTTTCAAAATTTCCAAAAAATCCCAAAAATTTCCAAAATCCCCCAAATATTCCCAATTTCATTTTTGTCAACTATCACATGACCGAATTTGGCTAATTTGACCATCTTTGATCAAAACCCCCCAAATTGCCCTTTAAATGCCCATATTTTTCATAAATTACCCCAAATGTCTAGCCAATTCATCTCAATTTCCCCCAATTTCAATTCTAAACTCAAATTCACTCTTGATATGACCAATCTAGACCAAATCCTAGGTCAATTGGTCCATCATTTGGACCCAATTTTGATTTAAACCAAAAACCCAATTTTGGCCCTATGACTTGGTTCCACCAAATTGAACCCATATTCCACTCAATTGGCCACAATTTGTGTTGAAAAACCTTCATAACATCCCCATACATCAAAATTGACCTTCAATTGGCCTTGGTAAGACCTCAAATTTATTTGATTTCAACCTAGGCCCAAAAGCCCCAAATTTGCCCCAAATAATATGGTCATGTCTCAAAATCTCACCAAATTGAGGGCCTTAACCCCAAAATTTCCACTCTAGCCCTTCATGAAAAATCTTCACAACATCTCCCTTAATCATTTGAACCATGTAATTTGGACACAGCCCAAGGGTAGCCCAACCTAGACCCATGTCTAGCCCAACATGCTCAAATTGACCAAAATTCAAAAATCCCTCAAATTGACCTACCAATTGAACTCAAAATCACTTCAACCCTTAACCAAAAATCTTCATAACAGACATCTAAAAAATTTTGATTAATAAGTTGGGTCAATTGACATGGCTAACCTAGCCCAAACCCAAACTTTGATCACTTGAACCCACATTGAACCTATGCATTAAAGATGGCTTAGCTACCCTAAAGTCATCAAATTAACTCCACCTCAGCCATTGGTTAGACCCCAATACTGAGCCAAAACCCATCTAACCACCTAAACTAAGCCATGGACCAATAGTCCCCCAAATTAAGGTATTTTATTTCCAAAAATGCACATGCTTAAGACACCCTTACCAAAACTAAACCTCATTGCATTAAGTTGCTTTGACAGATTCCCTTAGAAGCCACCTCCCCCTGCCATGGCCAGCCGGCCTAGTCGCCGGAGAAGCTCAAAACTGAGAGCCACCCCCATGGAACTTCACCCAAATCAAATTTAGAGGCTAGCTCAGTCAAACCAAATTGTAGAGCTCCTCTGCCCTCCACCTAAGTACCACAATGCACCCAAACATTTGCCCTGAAAGCCACCCCATGGCCATTTTTATAAAAACTCACCTCCACGACCATGGGAAGTGTGCTAAAAATTTCTCAGAGAGAGCTTCCCAAATCACTCACAGAGCTTCTTTGAGACCTCCACAGCCCATTCCAATCACTCTATTGCCTTGATTCCCCCTATGTGACCCTAATTTTGAGCTTGAAAATTAGGGCAGAAATAGGACATCCCTAAAAACACCACCAAACTTCAATTGCTTGTGCTCACACCTTCACAACAGCAAGAGAAGACAAAGCCCCATCAAATTACCCTCTAAAATAGCCTCTACAATAGCTCTAGACCAACACCCAAAATCAGTCTTGATTAAAATCATACCTAGGCTTTACACCAAGATCAGAGGCCCATCTCTTTATGCCAAGGAAATATTTTTTTTTAATTTTTGTTTATGTAAAAATGAAAATTTAGATGTTAGATGTCTAAATACATACTTTTGCTTGGTATATTTGTAAATGCCCTTTTTAAAATAAATAAATAATAATGGAATTTTCCCGGCGTATTTTTAATTCCATGACGAGCCTTTAAAAAAAATCACTTAATTTGGTTAAGAAATTAGAGAGATCTTAAGGCTAGAAGATGGACGGTTCTCGGGCTAGGCTATCAGGGACAATGACGGGGAGCCGTCCGATCGCGCGTTTATCGGATGGACGGTCGAGATCAAGCCGGACAACGCTTTGGAACATAAGTCGCGGGCCGAGTCAGCGCTGAGGTGGACGACGGCGTCGAATGGGAGCGCGCCGCGTGGAGCTTCGGAGCCGTCGTAGATTGAGGCGGCACCGCACGTTTAAATAGATAAATAAGGGTTTAATTAATTTATAAAATGACCCATAACTTAAAAAAAATCCATATCTTGGTGTTGAGAAATCACAAAAATAAAATTAAAATTCCCTCTTGCTCAGTGAACAAAGGAGAATAATGTGGATTAGATTTTAAGTCCATGTGATGCATATTTTATTTTTAATTAATTAAATACTTATTTGAATATTTTGATTCTCCATGCATGTAGTAATATCACCATGGCTTGAAATTTTAGCATGTTGTTACCCCTGTCTTAGGGAACATTCCCTGATTTTTTCAAAGTCAGAGAAGGTCCCTAGACAGAGAATCATATTTTTCAAGTTTATATGCATTATTTGGTTAAATTAATCATAGAAATTAGTATGTTGCTTAGAAAAACCCAAGAAAATTTTAGAAGGTTTATGATGACCAGAGAACCCTTAGAAAAATTTGTCATGAGCAAGTCATTCAAAGTAAACATGATCTTCACAAACCCTAAAAGACTAAAATAACTAATTTTGAAAAATATAAACAACAGAATGACTTGATTTTTTATCTCCACTATTTTTTATGATTCAGAGAACTCACCATAAAAATTTCAAAGCACTTTAAGTTCATTTGATAACTTAAACTAATTTTTCAAGTTAATTAACATTTTTGACACTAAGATGATTTTTAATAATTAAAATATAACTTAAAAAATTATAAAACTTAGGTTTTTGAGTTCTTTGTGATCAGGGGTATTTTCTAAAAATAAAATGATATTTAAAATAAAAACTTAATTTTTAACTTATTTTAAATATTTAAATAATTAAAAATCCCTAAAAATCACAAAAATAATAAAATTCATAAAAATATTTTAAATTGCTTCCTAAGCAATTAGGAATAATTAGAATATTTTTCCTGATTTTCAAAATAAATATAATTAATTTCAAAGCTTAAAAATAATTTTTAAAGGCTAAAAATGAGTTTTCACTAAAAATAATGCCAATAAATCAAATAAAATTCAGAAAAATATAAAATCTTCTCTTCTAAGTTTTCTAATCTCAGAATAACATTTTTAAAAAAATGAAACTTATTTTTCCCCATTTAAAATATTTTATATTTAATAAATACCCCAGAACTTAAAATAATTCTTAAAATTCAAATAAAATTAAAAAAATCATGAAATTTGGTCCAAAAGCTTCCCTAGTCTAAGTCTACCTCCAGTAAAAATTTCAAGGGATTAGCATTTATCTTGGTAAAGTTAGGAATTTTCTTTGAAAAATCCTATTTTTGCATGAAAGTAATTATATAAATAAAAATCAATCTTGAAAAATCACATTTTCTCCTCTGATGTCTTAATTGACCCATGAATGAGGTAGAATAAAAATTTTAAAGTCATTTGGATTAAATTTGGTATGAAGTGTTAGAGTCTTAGGGGCAAATATGTAATTTTGGAAATTTAGCATTAATTAACATTTAGGATTAATTCAAGGAGGGAAGTGGGTAACCTCTGATTTTAATTTGGACGTTTGAAAAACAAGGGGTTAATTGGTAAAAACCAATCTCACTTTCTTAATTGAAAAGATAAGTTAATAAATTTCTAAATTATTAAAATTTATAAGTTTGTTAAAATAAATGAACCCAGGACTTAGGGGTATGACTTTTGAAGTCAATAATTAATCAATTTATTACCCCTTTTTTGATTTTCAAATAAAATTCAAATTATGAATCATGGCCACCTAAAGCTCAACCCTTTCAAAATTAATTAAGACACTCACCTAGGTCTTAAGGGGGCTTAATAGTGACAGGCTAAATCAAGTTTCATTAAAATAAGGATTAGAAAAGTAATTATCATTAAAAACAAACACAATTAAAATTAAAACATCTTTCAAACACTACAAGCCCAATTAGGACTAAATATTGGCTAAGTGTTCCAATAACATTAACTTTCCTTTTTAAGGGTCTTCACCCACATAATTCTTAAATTAAATTACAAATGATAATTACATTACTCTTAGGGAGAATTGATATATCAATGCTCACTGAGCACTAAAGGTATTTACATGATGAGTTATTAAGCAACATAATAAGTTTAAAAGAACTCAGGATTTTCCACCAGGCGGCGAGAGAGTAGCACGGACCTGCTTCTTTCTCTAGATCTGTTGGATATCTCGGAGATCTACTGAACTTAATACGCTTGACAACATCATCCCTTAATAAGATCATCCTTAATTGAATTAACTCACCAAGATATGATTTAGGATTTGGTAAATCATAAAAAATTTACTTTCCTGATTTACATAAAATGCCCTGACATGCATTTTGAGTTTCAGGTGGTGGAACGAGAAGACTCGTCAGGTATGTTTTTACAGTTTTTAGCGCTGTCTTTCTTGTACTTTCATATTGTACTTTTATACCCGCGAATTTGCATGTTAAATAACGACACCACCCTGCATGAAAACTAAAACTATCAGGATAGCCACAAAACTAAAACCAAAACAAAAAATTAAAATCAACCCAGATAAAATTCACCTCCACAACATTCAAAATATAAAACAACTCAAAATTTAATCACAAACATCACACAAAACTACAATTGCAACTAAATTAAGATGTCTCTATCGAATGATCGGGAATCCCTCGGAGGAGGTAACCTACGGTTGCTAACGAGACTTCCCACGGTCTAAATGAAATTATGAAACTCATTAAGTTGAGTTTAGTAAGTTCATTTGGACTAAGTGAATCCAATAAAAATAGTGGTGTCGAAAAGAGGGAACCGTAGGATCCTAACCAGTGTCGCTCTAATCAACTTTAACATGCCCCCATAAAATTTAAAGAACAAACTCGTCGCGGCAAGGAGCTTGGAGATAGCATGGTGGGCAACACGACCATCTTCAACAGTAAAACCTGTCTTCCCCAGCTAAACCAATCTTCCTTCCATAGACTTAAAAAACAAAGTCATAGAACTTTGAGGTTTCTTGCTTATGCAACATAAATCCTCACCTTAACTTTAGGCCTTTGTATAACCCTGTTATATAATAAAAGCCCTAACTCGTCTTAGGATTCTGAGGTTATCGTTTGTCATGACCTAGATCCTCACATCTTTCAAGTTATTTGTGTGATTATTTCACATGAATGTAAGTCCTAACTAATAAAATTGGCAGGATGAAATACTTAAATTTTTCTCCTCGAAACAGAAGCCAAACATTAGGATAGCTTGAGAAGTCACTGGAGTTCTCCTCTGGATCCATGACATTCCCTAGTTCTTCCTACTTAGGACTCTACAACAAAATGTTCCAAGATTGAACCAATCCCCTTTCACACCTCTACGTCCGATCTCATTGAAAAGTCCTACCCTTTGAAATTCCTTGAAAATAATATTTCATGATTTTTATTAAGAGTATTCTTATGTGACTTTGGTCATTTAAGATGTAATTAACTATAGGGGCTTGTACTTATGGGAAGTATGTCCGAACCCAGCTTAATATAAACACTATTTATTCCTTATATTAAATAGGGGAACTTGTCAACAAATATAAGGGTTTTACAGAACAAACGGATGTCATATATTATTTAGTTTATTTGATTGAGCCTCATCCTCAAGTCTTGTGTTTATCCTTCAGGATAGATACAAGATTTGAGGCACAGCGCTCTTTCATTTATACTATGAAAAATATGGCGTCGGTTTGATTTCATATTTTTCTAAAACTAAATATATATATATGTAAATTAAAACTTCCTTCCGAAGCGGGTGACGAGATTTTGATTCCGGTGACCGAGAGCTTCTAACGGGCAACTCCCCCAACCAAAAATAGTGTCGACATTGGGTTATATGAATTTCTGATTTATTAATTGTAATTATGCAGCTATGGTTTTATGAGGGCACACTTGTGATAGCCCCAACTTATCCTGACGTCAGACCTCGAATGTTGAGGTGGCCATAAATACAGGGTGGAACCCTCCAAGGATCCATTTAATCTTTAAGAAGCTTAGTCCTGTACAGGTGAATGATATTAATGTCTATTATAAGTTCAGGATTATGTTTGGTTTGGGTATATTATTTAATTCTTATAATGAATGTTTTTGTAGATTCTTGATTCTTTTTTTGATTTAATAGACGAGGAGCACAGTTTACTTGCCCCTCTAGCTGGCTCGATTTCATCTCCTGCAAAGTCCATTGGAGAACCCGAAATTCACACTCATCTAACAACACTAGAGTCTCATGGTGTTATTCTTTTTGTACAGACTCGCAGCATCCCACCACCTACACATTCGCATTTGGGTTTTGAAGAGATATGTCAAACTCTGAGGGAGCAACACCAAATTTTATTTCAATTAAAGGATTCTATAAATAACCTAAAAGCTAATATGAAGTATACAATGATGAAGGTGAAGACCAAAATCAAGGAAATAAAAATAAATAAATAAATAAAGTTCCCATGGAATCTCCTGTAGGTTCTGAATTTACTGGGAAGAAAGAAAGCCCAGAAAAGGAAGAACAACCACCTGCAACCACCTGCTCATATTGAATATTGAGGAAGCGTGGGAACAGGAGTGGGGGCCCGATATTCTTAAAGAAGAACAACCGATAGGTAGAATGACCGCCTTCGATGAAGTTGCAACTAATAGCAAAATAAATAAAGGTGTCGGGGAACCTGGAGAATACATCCCTAAAGACCTAATTGGTAGCTTAGTCTGAAGGGTCAAGTCCAGAGGATCGAGAAAAAAAGAGGACAGTTTGTTCTTCATTTGTTGTTGTAAAGAGAAAGAAAATGGAAGAACCTCTAACCTCTAAGATAGATGATTTAGTAAAACATATTTATGATTCTTTTACGTCGATTACCATACCATCTCCACAGCTCGATGAAGCTAGGGAAGGGGATGCTGAAGAAGCTTGGGAGGAGGGACAGCCAGGAGCCATTGTTCCATACGCAGGGGCCCTTCAACAGTAGAGTTCCCCGACAGAGAACTATTGCCATCACACATGCAAGAGGTGATAAATACTTGTTTAAAAAAGTACAAAGAAAAGTATGTAAGAACATAACACTTTTTTGTCAACTGTTTATTAAATCTAATAAAAATTGTTCAATCAATATGCAGGGATGACATAATAATTGCTCAGGGTCACATTCATATAAGTCAAAATGACCTTGAAGCACTTTGGGATAATTTTTGGGATAATAAAGAAGTTGGGGTAGAATATGTAGATATGTTTGCCATTAGATTAGATAATCGTAGGCGTCAGTCCCCTGATTCTTTTAGACCCTATTTGTACGTCTCTCTGGCACATTGGGTAAGTAATAAAATTCTCATCAATGTTAGTTGTTCATGCTCTTTTAAACTCATTTATTTTGTATATACAGGGGTTCAGATACCATCCTCTGCGAGATATTGTTGCCCACGTCACAGTGGAAGCTGTATCTCAAGCAGAGGCAATTTTAGTTCAAATAATTAATAATAGGCATTGGACTCTACTTGTTGGGAACCAGAAGGACCGCAATTGGAGATTTTATGACTCATTACCTAATAAAATGCATTTGGGAGTCACCCGTGACTTGGTAAAATTCTAAGTCTTATTTAACTAACAACTGACATAAATTGTTTATTCTTTCACTGTTTTAAACTACCATTTGTATAACCAGATAAGACATCTTCGTAAGGATGCTGGGAAAGCTTTCCGCAGTGACCCGAATAATTGGGATGTTATCACGACAATAGGCATTCACACACGAAGTAATAGCGTCGACTACGGTATATTTGTTTGTAAATATATTGAAGCAATTGTACACAAAGACAAAATTAAATAGAAAGACCATCAAGAGTGGCAAGCTGAGATGCCTCGATTTAGGGCAGAGCTACTATATGAAATTTGTAGATATAAATTATTTGCAGGATAAATATAACTCGGAACTTTGATTGTCTTTATGTTTTACAGGCTGAATGACTATGAAATTTGGCAGGCTTATAAGCCTCGGATTTGGTCTATATGATTGTCTATTGTGTTTGAAATGCGGAATGTATATGTGTTTGATATCTTATTGTAGGGCTAAATGTTTGAACTGCTGAACGACTGTATGTTTGATGCACTGAAATTTGCAAGGGTGAATGTTTGTGACTACATGTTTTATATGTTGAATATTGTAGGGATGACTGTTTGAACTGTTGGATGACTACGTCTGATAATTTCAATGTTGTAGGGGTGAATGTATTTTTATGTTATTGTTGGGGTATTGTTAGGTTATTGTTAAGGTATTGTTAGGTTACAGTTGGGGTGTTGTAAGGTTACGGCTTAGTTATTATTTGGGGTATTGTTAGGTTATTCTTGGGTTACAATTAGGTTATTATTGGAGTATTGTTAGGTTATTTTTGAGGTAATGTTAGGTTATTGTTGAGGTAATGTTAGATTATTGTTGGAGTATTATTAGGTTATTGTGGGTTACACAATCATATTAAACAATCAGATAACAAAATTCTATACTCAACATACATATGAATTATAAAACATACATCTACAGCTTCCATTTGGAATAATGTTATATGAACTAGTACATTAATACGGATGAGTTAAAGTGGGCACAACACATTAAATAAGGAGAATTATACTGGGCACAAAGCATGTTGGATCTGGCGTGACAATTTCCTGACTCAGAGAGTGTGACACTATAATCGTATTTGCGTCTTAATGGATGTGTAGTTCTTGGCTCGTATATGTTTCTTGATGTTTTCCTGCATACAGTGGTAAAAGTATAAGACAATTAATTTTGCATATAATCGTAAATATATAGAATGTAGAATAGTAAATATATGGAATGTAGAAATATATACCTTTGACTCTCTTGTTTTTTCCCAGTATCCTTTCAACCTCGCATTAGAAATACTTTTCGGTCTCATTTTTGCGGGATCATTCACATTGTAGCCACTGTTATGGGATTTCCTTTTTTTGTTTGGTCTATTTGGTTTAGGATCCTTCCAATCTAATATATCCTCAACACCTTCAGACCCTGTTTTCAATAATTCAATTATATATGTCTCGGCGCGTTCATTTCCTTGAGCTTTATTAATTAATTGGTAGGCAAACTTTTGAGCATGTGACCGAAATAGGATTCCTCTGGAAGTTGTGTCAGACATTTGAGTATATGTTTGTACCCAAAACTATTATAGATATCTTTCTTTGCCTTAACAAACCATCTGAATAACAAATATTTCTCGGGAATCTTTGTTATATTACTAGCATTAAGGACGCGTAGAGAGTGAGAGCAAAGCAGACCCATCATTTCGAATTTCTTGCAACTGCAGGTGATGTCGCAATCAAGCCTATCAAATGTAACAAACTAGGTTCTACTCGTGTCCTGATTATCCAAACCTCTAACATAGAATTCAGATGGACTCCCATGAAGTAACTCTTCCTCAAACATAGAGTAGAGCTTCCTAGTATAATACGTTGCAGCTTGCCTCAACATTGGGCTTGTTTTAATTGTCGGTGTAATAACATTCTGAAATCTTTTGAAGTCTTCATCCTTTTCGTTCCTTCTCCATGACTTCATAATATTTTCTAGACCCAGAAAGCAATTTATGAGGGAACTAGTGGGCTTAGATGCACCATGATAAACATTATTTGTGGACTCACTTCTTTGCATAGGTAAGATTCCCATTCCGAAAATTTGTTTATTGAATGCAATTGACCAGTTATGTCTTATACGGTACAATGCATGTAGCCACATGTTGTTGTGTAGGTTTCCTTGCTCGATCATTTACCCAAGTTACTTTGAACTCCTCTTCTGAATCACATTTGCTCGTGCATCTGTAAAATAGATTGTTAACGCTCTTGTACATCACACCACAATGAACTTTCGACAATAATTTCTTATAGATATGTCATTGGCACAATCTATGCCTTGTGAATGGAAAACAATCTGCAATGACTCTTGCCATCGCTTGATCCTGATCTGTAAACACTGTAATTGGATGCTTATCATCCATTATACAAATGAAGTTTTTGAATAACCACTTGAAGGATTCTATCGTCTCGTTAGATAAAAACCAACTCCGAATAGAACGTTTTGCCGATGGTGGTTACTCCCTACGAAAAGAGCACAACATAAATTATACTAATTCAAACGACATCTAGTGTCGAAAATGATGACATCTCCAAAACAATCATAATCTAGTCTGCATGACCCATCACTCCAGAAAAAGCTTGTAAGTTTGCCCTCTTCATCACTTTGGAAATCCCATGCAAATATGTTATCTTCATTTTGACGCTCCATGAATAAATGTAAGAGAGAGTTGGCATCACTCTGTTCAATTCTACTTCATTTATCCCTTTGAATGAAGTTGTATGCATCTTGCCTCGTACACTCCAAGTTTTCAACTCCACCAACCTCTGTAGCAAGGAAATTAAATGCATCCGCTGCTCTAATCCCAGAATCTGTCATTGATCTCAGAAAATTTGCATTTAACTCGCTAATCCTCCAAGTGGAACGTAGAAGGTTCTTGTCACCGGATTTCGCCAAGGGGTGGTTATGACTTTCAACAAATTTCTTTATGGTCCAATTTTCATCAAGATCAATAACATAACGAACCATTGCTTGACAGCAGTCCTTGTATCCGCTTTTTTGTACTTCACAGCAGTGGCTAACTGCGATTCTCTTTTATGATCTGATTTTCCACAAATATAATCCTTCGACTTAATTTGCTTAGATTTAGCCTAGTAAATTGTGCGGTCATTGCATACAGTGAAACCAACATAATGTGCATAAGCACAATAATGTTTGTAAGCCTCTTCCTCATTACAGACAATAGTATTAAGAAAGATACGAGCAATTGGATCATTGCAATATGTTTCTGGCCTAGATAACTACAAATTTGAATTATACCATAGAGATAGTCAGATATTCAGAAAAGAACACACCCTATAGCTATTACACAGTTTTTTGAAAGAGCTGGTAGGTTACTTTTTCTCGGGTTATTCTTAGGTTATTCTCGGGTTATTCAGTATTTCTTCAACGTACCCGAAGATAAATAAACCCTAACCACAGAATAACGAAAAAATAACCTCATGATAATCGAAGATTCACACAATATTTCACTTTTTTGGAGAGAGCTGGTAGGTTACTTTCTCGGGTTATTCTTAGGTTATTGTTAGGTTATTCTCAAATTATTGAGTATTTCTTCAATGTATCCGAAGATAAGTAAACCCTAACCACAGAATAATGAAAAAATAACATCACGACAATCAAAGATTCACAGAATATTTCACTTTTTTTGAGAGAGCTGGTAGGTTACTTTATCGGGTTATTCTTAGGTTATTGTTGGGTTATTCTCGGGTTATTGAGTATTTCTTCAATGTACCCGCAGAAAAGTAAACCCTAAACCCTTGAATAATCAAAAAACAACCTCACAACAATCGAAGATTCACAGAATATTTAACTATTTTTTGAAAGAGCTGGTAGGTTACTTTTTCTCGAATTTTTTGTAGGATTTTTGGTAGGTTATTGTTGGGTTATTCTCAGGTTATTGAGTATTTCTTTAATATAACCACAGATAATATAAATCTAACCACAGAATAATAAAAAAAAACCTCACAACAATCGAAGTAAAAATTGGAAAACGGAAAACGTATTCAAGTAAGCAATAAATCTTACATCCGTTTCAAACGCGTTGACATTGATTTCGTCGTCCATGTGCTCTAACTCTTCATTAAGAGAGAAATCTATCTTCATCATAAATGCAGCGACCAAACCCTAACAGAGCCAAAAAAATATTTTTTGGAACCTTCTTTTCTACTATATTATGCAAAATAGAAGTTTTTGAGGGAATAATACGAAAAATACTGGAGGGAATACGCAAAAAAGGCGGGATAATATGTAAAATTTTGCAGGTCGGGCTGGGCCGGGCTTAAACTCGTGTTTTTTTGCCTTTTTCATTACGTGTAAATATGAGTCCCGTAAGTTCACATGGAGCATTTTAGTTTGAAAAATTCCGCATATGGACGACCTTCACATGGAACATTTTAGTTTGAAAAATTCCGCATATGGACGACCTTGTTTATCTCTTTATCAATTCCTTGTTTATCTCTCTATCAATTCCTTAAATTCTCTAAATAGGAAATTGCCGTTCTTCGGATTTTTGGAATACTAGTCTCTTTTATTCTATCTGTTTGCTCGCCCATCTAGGGTTTGGCGGGTGTTGTTTGCTAATCGGATTGATGGCGAGGAAGAGGAAATCAGATGCAACCCATCTCGACGATGTCGATCGGACTCTTTACTCGACCTTCTGCAGCGCGGCCAACTCACTTTCTCAACTATACACCCAAGCCATGAATCACCAAAAGGTCGCTTTCCAGGCTGGCGAGCGGCAGGCTCTGGTTCGTTGCTACCTGTCCTTTCTATGTTTCTTTTCTGATTCTTTAATCAACCCTTGAAACTATTCTTCGTGATTTGTAAATTTCAGCGGCTAGTGTTTGAAACCTCTGCAGCTATGATAAATAGCTGACTGGCTTGTTAGACTTTTGTAGTACGTGAGAATTCCCTTGTTTTTTAATTGACATAAGCACTTAATGATGGTTTATTCTTGAAGGGATCTTCCCTTGTTTGTTAATTGACATAGGCACATAATGAGGGTTTATTCTTGAAGGGATCTCCTCTTAACCCAGCTCGCTCACAAGTTGCAACTGCTTGCATTTAATCCTTCCATTTTTTGTTGTATGGGAGAGTTCATGAATCTTTTTGGCTTATTTTAGTATATAGATTCACTTTTTTTTATAATGGGCCAGTTTTCCTTGAGCTTTTAATTATAGTCTGTGCGGTATGAGGGGCTTACAGAATTTGTAACTTTCTTTGACCTTGGATGATGCACTTTTGTTTGTAGGATGTTATTAACTGACACTCAATATAAGCATTTCTATCTCATAGGCTTTACCCATTCTTAACATGTTGATGAGGCTTGCAAAATAGGTTTGTTCTTCCCATTGTTTTGGAATGCTATACTGTGCTTTTTGTTTGCTGATGGTGGTGGTTTTTAATGACGAGAATTCAAAATCATCTTCATTTGTCTTCTCATATAATTTGGCTTAAGCTAGTGCTGACATAAGGATTACAACATGACTTGTTTCCTGTCAATGTGTCAATGTAGATATCATGATCCAAGCTTCAAGAATTTCCTCTCACTAATTTATTTTTTTTGTCATTTCAAAATTTTTGATTGCTTCTCAAGTAGCATGAGGTCAGTATCATTTTTTATGTTTATCATTTTTTCATCAAACATTTTTCAGTTATCACTAGACGTATTTTTTAGGTACAAAAATATTTTGACCAATACTTCCTGGAAGCAATATAGAACTAAGTATATTAATAGTATGTATGAAGAGATGCTCCTATCTCACGGTTATAATTGAGGGACTTAATGGCTGATATGCCTCCAACATCTGTTGTTTTATAATTAGAATAAAAATGAAGTAATTTTTGCTTGATATTATTGAACTTGAGTTTTCATTAATAAAATTTTACATTATTTTTTATTTTCTTTAATGATTGCACTTAAGCTGTATGTAACTAGAATTATCTATTTCATCCTCTATTGTGATTATTGGAAAAAACATGCAACCTTATGTGAAAGTGAAAATTGGATGTAAATTGCTTCAAAAGAGATTCAGCTTGTGATAAATGTTTCTTATTCCACATGAATATTTGGCATTTTTTTTTGTAATAAATTTTGTTCACCATTTTTTTTATATCAATGATAACGTTTCATTATTTCTTATGGATTAGGGGAGTGTATGAATGAGTTGACTCAATTTTGAGTTTTCCATGACCCTTGAGCAGAAGCCATTTTGACTCGAGCTCAACCTGGTCTCTTTAAATGAGCTTGAGTTTGAGCTCAAGTCTAGATTTTTTGTAGAGCATGTGCTTGAGTTTTTCCTTGGGATCAAGCTCATCAACTAACTAGCGAGCAAGTAAAGAGAAATGGAGATGGATGACATTTTAAAGCAACGTAGTTTTTTGGTGGTGCTAGAACAACATAAGAGCAGGAGAGCATATCTTCATTTATATTTTCAATGATGATGTTGTCGACAAGGGAGAGAAAGAAGATCTTGAGGTAATAATGAAAGTGCCACAATGACGAGCATAGTGGGTAGAATCCATAATTTTTTCTTGGTATGGTAAAGAAGTATGAGGAGAAGCAATGTCTATGTTTTTAAGCATGTAGATGACGAAATGAACAACACAATTGAGGCATTTCTGTTTATTGGATGGGATACCAACACTATATTGCATATGGAGAAGAAGCCATCATGTTTTTTGTAGGGAGCACCCATTCTCTTCTCACATTGTAGTTTTACATGTAGTCCCCTGAATGTCCTTTCTTTTTTAACCTACGAACGAGTGCCTACAATTCCTTTGCTTTCGTGTTGGCTTCATCTTGTGTCCATGAACAACTTGCCCATGCATCTGCCAAGCTGTGTGATTGTAGTGCTCATTCTCAATGGTTTTGGTTCTATGATTTCTCTGTTATTGATTGCCGCTCTCCCCTTCTATCAACTTCCATGTTTCCTCGTTCATTATCTCTCTCTCTCTCATCCTCACCCCTATCTGCATCCTTAGTTAGTTATCCTTCTTTTTTTATCCCATTTCTCTTATAATAGCCTCTCTTTACAATGTTTCATAGGGTTTTGGTGGTTCCTCAAATGTAGCTATTATAGTCTCCACCTGTTCTAGTGGGTTCTGCTATTCAAGATGTTCCTCCTGCTTTCATGACATTAAAAAATGGACCTCCTTTTGTTTCTACTTTTCATTCCATGCAAATATTGTGGGTGTATTGCTATCTTTTCTCTTCCATTCATTTTTCTATATGTTTTTATTAAGGCTTAGTTCCACCTCAACATAAGCAAGTATCCACGCTTCTTTGCAAATATGTACTTTTTTATGATGACGAGTCCTTTCAGCCTATCAAACCCTCTTTTTTACTAGAGGAAAAATTTCTTTTGGATGCCCTAATCTAGATGTTATTTGCGAATGGATGTCTAATTTAACTTTGATTTATGGCTATTTAGTCATTCTCATGGATACTTATTTTATCATTATTATATTATCATTAGAAGCATATTATACCTGAAACTTTTTAGCGCAAATTGTTATATTAGTGGCTATTTGTTGTGTATTTGCTAACTTTGTTTTCCCATTTTGACACATTTGAGGAACCACCTATTACTCCGGATGCATCAATGTGAAAATGAGGACACAAACACATCATGATATTGACACAACACTTATTTTTGAAAATATAGGATATATGCATATATTGGACATAATATTATAATATTATAATATTATGTCTTTAAATTAAAAACAAATTTATAGTAATCATATATTTTGAAAAGTTTGAAATGAATTTATATGATATTAGTTTTATTTAATTTTTTATATGTTTGTAAAATGAGAAATATATTTAAATTTATTAATTGTCCTAAACTTAATTGAAGAAGAAATAACTCCATGAAATTAAAGATGGTTAGCAGGTAGTTGAAAAAATTGATTATTTAAAAAAACGTTAAATATCTTAGGAAAATAGAGGTGATTAAGGAAAATAAAAGCATAAGTAGTCATTAAGTTATTTAAATAATATAGTTTGAAACAAAAAAGATAAATATCTTAATTTAAATTATTAATATAATTTACTTGTGTCTACTAATTTTTTTTTAACCGGGTAAGTAGATGGCTTGCCGAGTGTGTGCTGAGAAAGTGCATATGTTCCGCACGATATGTTACAGCATTACTATCAGTGCATCATAAGCTTCCTACCTACTATGGGTGACTTTTACTTAGCTTTGTTAACATTAATTTAACTAATCAACCATGTACTTCTTGTGTTATATTTGGTGAAACTTTACAAGTAGAGGTTGCTACTACTCATCTTATTAGGCCACTTCTAGCTAGACTTTTGTTGGAAATAGACTTCTGTGCTTGCACATAAGGTATAGATTGACTTGTCATATTGTGAATATTATTAGAAGATAGATTTGGTATTATTCTATTGCTCATTTTGCGAAATCTTTGGGATTAATTACTCGAGATATTATGAGACTTATTCAATATAAAAAAAAATATAATGTTCAAATACAAGAGGTACATTCATATATTGAGATCCTTCCTCCCATAATGGTTATTGCTTTTTTTTTTCTTCATGTTTGTAGTTATATTTGGGTATTTGACTTTATAAAAATGTCAAATTAGTCCCCAAACACTTTTAATGTGGACTGAAAAATGTCCCTAGATTCTCTTAAAGGGAGGATTGTTTCGATCCTCATCAAAATAGTGTGCGGACTAGTTGGCTTTTTTATAAATTATGGGATTAAAACAACATTTTGTAAATGATGCGGAACTTTCCTGGTTGAACTGGGCACTGTACCTAGTGGTTGTATCGGTTCAACTGAGAGGGGAATAGGGCCGCATTCCCTAGGAAATAGGGATGCCACCCAAATAGGAGAGGGTCCCACCTCCCCTAGCTATCTACTAGTATTTATGTGTATTTATGTTTCAGTTTTGGATTTTATTTCTGTCAGGACGTTCGTCGCCGTCTAAGTTTTTCCATTCTAGGACTGTATTCAAAGACAGGTGGTGCTACGGTTGTAACCCGTCCGAAATGTTGTTCTCCTTCCAAGGATCGGCTGGTGCTCCAGTTGTAGATTGTTTTCGTTGGGTATTTATCTCTGATTTTTTTTCATCCTCCGCATTTCTCCCCTTTTTACAACCCAGCTTTTACTTGCAGCCAAAACAATCGGACAACAACCCTGTTGTCGTCCCACAACTCCAACTGCTGACCACCACTGCCTCCACTTGCTGCCATCCTTTCCAACCACCTCCCAACTTGATGTCATTCATTCCAACCGCCTTCCTTCACTGTCCAGCCATCCCCCTCACTGTCGCAATCCAGGGATAGTTGTCCCTTTGCAGTCACTCACTCTCACAAATTCCCCGTCACTGTCACCGCCCCGAACAACTTTTCTAGCCTTCCAACCAGCCCTTGCTTAATGTCTTTCAGTCGGCTAACCCCCCACCTTCCTCGTCGCAATCCCTCGTAACTTCCCCTTACTCGTCTTATATCCGTCCACCACCTTGTCACCTTCCTCTACAATCGACTCACCAAACCGACCACCACCTTTGAATATATTTAACTTTGTTTGTTTGGTTTGTTGTTGTATTTTCTTGTCAAGTGTGTGTGGTTGTAACCACATATTACCCATTTTTAGTAATAATATTTGCGTTCTTATGATTGTTTGGATTAACTTGGTATCAATAAATATTTAGAAGATCATTTGGGTACTTTTCTCATTCTTATTTTTAGTTTTAACCATGCAACAACGACATGACCAATCAAGATCATCCATCTTATTCATTGATTTTAATTTTAACAAAGATCAATGAAGGGTGAATTTGTTGAAATTGGCATCATGCACCGTTCATTTGGTATAATATTTGTGTGTAATTTTTTTTTGCTTGAGTGATTTAAGCTGTTTCAAAATTTTTCTTTCATTTTATATCATCATCATTAATGTTGATCTCCTATTTGCAACTTTCTCAAAGCAGGAAGCGAGTTGCCCTTTTTTTATACTAGAAGAATAATAGATCAATATTTATACAAATGATGCCAGCCACCAGGGTTTAGAAAAATGTCAAAATTAATATAAAGTCCAGAAATGTATTCGTGCAAAGTTAGTCCTTTTTTTTGGGGGGAATGCTATTTTACCATGCTATGCCTTGCTGAAGGAAAAAAAGTTACACGACTATAGCAGTTAATGAACTATATTAATTTAGTCTCTTATATATATATATATATATATATTATTTTGGTGATGCTATTTACCATGCTATGCTTGCTGGAAGAACAAAGTTGTCGCGACTATTGCAATTAATGAACTATATGCTTGTCAAGTGTGTTTTTAAAGGTTTAGAAGTCAGGTGCACGTATAGGCTGGGGATTTCCATTGTGCATCCTGAAACAAAAGTATGATACGATGGGATTTTGAAAAGCAATGGACTTGTTAAATTTACCAAATGAAGGCAAGCGTAGCTATTATATTTTCACACCTCATATAGTCATCCATATCAGTATTCCAGTTTCAAGCCTATACCAATTCTTTGCCTCATCATTTGACTGCCTTATTCGTTTTATGCAAAAGCATCTGAAGTAGGATGCTAGAAGAAGAGCTCTTGCAAGTTGCAATTTTATTTCTTAGGACTTGTCCAATTTGATTTTGTTAGTTTCTCTAGTTAAATTTTTTAGTATCTCAACATATTTTCTAAGAAGTTCCTTTCTGCAGGAAAAGCTCTACCAATGGATTATAAAGCAACATGAGGAAGATTCGAGGGTGACGGCTGCTGATATAGTTGCACATATTGAGGTTTTACCAGCAACTTTGTCTTTTTTTATTTCATTCTTGTTTGCCTTTTACTAGCAAAGCATAATATATTTGCGAGCTAGCTGAGGATTTTGTGCTTAAATGCTTTTTCTGATTTGCTTTGTGGCTATCTCTGATCTGATAATGAAGTTTAATGGTCCGCTTTGTTTTCTTGTGGATACAGCCTTGCATTTCATTTGCAGCATTTGCCCTAGACTTAGTCAGGAATTGCTTTCTTCTTTGTTACAATGATGCGTGTGCATTCTGTCTTTTATCGTCTTTGATACAGATGCTCTTGTATTAATGGAAACTTGTCTAATACCTTGGCAAAATATTTGCAAGCATTTGTAAACCATTGTTCCTTGAATCTTTGCCTTGTGTTTTCTGTTGAGATTTCTATTCAATTCTTATATGAAGATGACCCTCTTTACATTTTGACATGTGTAATCAAGTTCAATATTTCTTTTTTAAAAGTTTTCAATATTTTGCATTGTACATGTGATATAGAAGAACGTACCTTGGTGTATGCTTTGGGTTAATGATATCCTTTTTGTGGATAAGATTAGAACAAGAGTTAAGGAAAAAATTGAATTATAGATGTTATCTTTAGATTCAAAAGGCTTTCGTCTGAGTAGATGTAAGATTGAATACATGGAATATAATTTTATTAGTAATAAATCTAGTGGCGGGGTTTTAGCATTGGGTGATTAAGTCATTACAAAGAGTGAATTTTTTAGATATATGTTGTCTATTGCTCAATGTGATGGTGATAAAACTGTGGGTTTTATTTGTAGAATTTTAGTTGGATGGTTGAGTTGGAGGAATGCATCAGGCCTATGTGTGATAGGAAAGTACCACTTAGAATTAAAAGGAAAATTTTATAAAATAGTGGTAAGACCTGCAATGCATTATGGCGTAGAATGTTGGCCTATAAAAGAGAAGCATTAATTAAGCATTGTTGAGATGAGAATGCTCAAGTGGATGACTGGCTTTACATTTAGAGACAAAATACAAAACAAATATACCCATGAAAGATTGGAGTAGCTTCAACAACAGAAAAGATTAGAGTGTCACTTTATATGATTTGGTCACATTAAACGTCGACCATTTGAAAACCCACTTAGGAGAGTAGATGTTTTAGATTTGACTTATGTTAAGAAGGTAGAGGTAGAACTAAAAAGACTTGGTCATGTTGTATAAGAAATGATCATAATTTTTTAGAATTAAATAAAAATGGCACTCAATAAGATACAATGGAGGAAAAGGATTCATGTATCCGACCTCACTTAGTGGAATAAAGGCTTGTTGTTGTTGTTGTTGTACATTTAATATAACATTCTAATTCTCAGATTTAACTTCTTTAAAGTTTATTCTCTTTGCGCTGCATTCCATATATAAAAAATATAGTGTTGTGATTGTTGTCAAGGATTAAAGACAACTGGTGGAGTTCATCAGTTCGACTTTTGCGCAATTTTAAAGGATTATTTAATAAGAAACATACAATATTAAAAAAAAATAATTACAATAGTATATAAATTGATGAGTTGATAGAATACTAATTGTGGATTAATTATATTAGCCATTGATTGATGAGTAGGAAGTTGGAAGTAGGGATCACATGTATTAATGAGGTGGCCATGAAAGATGGAGGGCAAAAGTCTTGGTGAGCGTGGGTTCCTATTGGCATAAATTATGGATGCATTTTATACTCAAGTGAATAAATGGATGCTATCCATTTTAACTTTTCTTGTTAATTTTTGAAAGACGACTCTATTAATCATTCAACGAGTATGTTAGCAAGTTAATTATGTATGATCATGAATGGAGCACATCTTAGATAGCTGACATTTTTCTTATATATATTGCCCATCAAATCAATATGTTTTGTATGATAATGTTGCATGTGTTTATATGTAGGTTTCTCGTCATAATAGAATCTTATCGGAATTTTCTATTTAATGTTAAAATCTTCTAGAATGAATTTTAGCTGTTGTAGTTTCTAGATTTCCAATTAAATAAATTTAAAATTGGCTTTTGTGTTAGAAATTGCTATTTCATACCTCCACTATACGAGTATGCCTCTTAAGAATGTGCAATATCTTAAAGTTGACCTTCTGACAACTATAGAATATGCATAATTCATTTCTGTGTATGTTTTAAGAGTCGAATCTTCTTCTTTGAATAGAATCTTTCTATAGAGTTCTCTTCAAATAAATTTGAATTATATATATTTTCATTTGGTGTGATTCCTTGGGATTGTGTATTAGCTGACTGATACTCTAATAACATAAGCAAGGTTATTTTAAGCAGATAAGTTTTCTCACCTTCTTTAATAATAATAATAATGTGTGTGTGTGTGTGTGTGTTTGTATATAGACACACACACCCCCCTTAATATTTGTCCATCCTACTGTACCCATTTTGTTCAAAAAGTCTAATATTTTGTTTTATTGAGATGTGAAAATTTTATATCATGGGTGTGCAACTTCATCTCAAGGAATAACTTTAGCTTGCCTAATTTATTGACTCTAAATTGTTGGACTAACCTTTTCTTTTAAAAATTTTCATCTTTTTAAAGATATTATATGTTATGATAATGTAGTCAATAGAAACCTGTAATGCTCTTTGATGTTATATGCGTCCTAAATAATTTATGGTCTTCTTGGCTTTATTTGTATCATATAGAGCATTACCTTGGCCAAACTATTGAACCATGTTCTTGGACATTCTTTAACCCATACAATGCCTTATTTAGCTTGCATATCTTTTATTTTGTATTAAACTTAAATCTTGATGGAATCTTCATATATACTTCCTCATCCTGGTATCATATAAGAAATTCTTTATATCAAATTATTATATCATCTAATATCTAATGATTGGTAAAGATAACTTTGATAGTATACAATTTAGTAATTAGAAAAATAGTTTAAAAATAGTCATTCCCATATTTTTGAGTGAGCTTATGGTCACTAATTTTACTTTATATTATTTTTAGTAAATCATTAGATTTATATGTTGCAGTAAAACACATCTATATCTCACTGCTTTATTTTATTTTAGTAACTTTACAAATTCTCATATTCTATTTCTTGAAAGGCTTTTATATCTTATTATAATATTATTTTAATTCACATTATTTTAAGTTTATAGAATATTTTAGTATTATAAATAGTATGCTAATAAAAATAGATTTCTGATTATGAAAAAAGATTTTATATAAAATAAGGGTAAGAGATATTTATTTGAATAACCTATAGTTTTATATGTGCAATGAATTTTTTTTTTCCATGGATTTAGTAATAGGAATTGATTTTGGTTGTTGAGCTTCATAGATGGAGATGCCTTTCTTTTTAAATAAACTTGCAATAGCTTAGTGAAAAGTGGTTCTATTATAGATTCAGTTTGATTACAAGTGTTAGTGAAAATGAAGATAGAAGATTTAAAAGTGGTTCTACTATATTCATTGAACTTTCGTGGCGAGCTCCCTAGTCTTGAGAGAATGGACGTACGTATTCAACCAACTCTTAGTTCTCTTGTCTTCTATGTGCACCAGTGCCTCATAGGATCCTGCTAAAATAGTAGATTAAAAATTATTTCTCTTATTCTTCTCGAGCCAGGACCGAACTGATTGTTTTGAGATTGACTCCTAAGTACAACAAAAGCTCCTCACTTGACATAGGGTAATGAAATAGAGGTGGCGAGGATAAGAAATCATTCAACTGCCCAACAGGCTTGTTCGCATTCGTCCATCCATGTGAAGCTCTTGGTGTTCCTTAGAACCTTGCAGAAAATCACACTTGTTCCCAAACTTGGAGATAAATGAATTTAGAGCTGCAATTTGGCCTATTAGTTTCTGTAGTTCTTTGATATTGAGAGGGGATGGCATGCCATGAGCTCTTGAACTTTTTGAGGGCTGGGTTTGATTCCTTTCGGTGTCAACATATATCCTAGGAATATTCTTGTTCCGACCCCGAACATGGATATATGTGGATTCAACTTCATGTTATATCTTTTTAACGTTTCAAAATTTTCTATTAGGTATTCTTTGTGTTATTCGGTTATTTTATTTTTTACTCGTACATAGTTGACATATATTTCAATATTCTTACCTTTCTGTTCATCAAATAATATAGTCATTATCTTTTGATAGGTGGCTCCTGAGTTCTTAAGCTCAAATGTCGTTACATTATAACCAAATATCCTTTTCTCTAGTAATGAACATACTTTTTAACATCTGCAAAGTGCATTTTAATTTGGTGGTACCCAAAGAAGGCACTAGGAAACTCCTGATCGAATGACTGAAGACCAAGTCCACGAACTCATCGATCTGTGTCAAAGGGTAGTCGTTCTTCAAACAAATTGAGTTGAGACTTGTGAAGTCAATACACATTTGTCATTTGTTGTTTGACTTTGGGACCATCACCTCCTTGGCCATCTTGTATGGATATTGTCTCTCTATGATATTTTTGGACGCTAATTGTTTCTATATCTCCTCCTTAATTGGTTTTTCTAGTCGGACATCTATCCACCACCTCATTTTCTACTTGATGGGCCAAGTTTTCGGGTTGACGTTTAGCCAAGTACATATGAAATCAACAGTCTCCCGACAGCTCTTTAGTTGACCAAGAGAATATACCTCGGCATT
>NW_018242418.1:88654-91598 GCF_001263595.1 Phalaenopsis equestris
GTTGACCAAGAGAATATACCACGGCATTCACGTAGTGTGGCTATGAGTTTCTCCTTGTATCCTACATCTAAAGTCTCACTTATACGAAAAATTTTTCTAAGATCCTCAACTGCGGCTGGGATCTTGATGGTTTGCCATATTAATATGCGGCTGGGATCTCTTATAGGGCTCGTGTGCTTTGGCAAACTGCATTATGTGCTCTGACAAAATATGAGATCTCCCTCTCTAATTGAGAAGTAAACAAACAAGAGAATCCAGTCTCCCAGATTACATAGTGTCAGATCTAAATCACATGTTTATAGGTGGCTAACTACATACAACTCAAGTAGGGAAACTAAACAAAATAGCTGTCGGCTCACAAAAAGTACCTGAGCTACCATAAAAAATAATTAAACATAGTAAGGTTTCAAAATATTATATGTTTTCATCATTATTCTCATCATCTTCAATCATGAAACTTGGAGGAAATTAGAAGAAAGTTAGTGAGCTAGGCCAATATGTTGCCCACCAAATGATCAAATTCATGAAGGCTATTGCCAACATTATTATTAATTCTGTTCATTACATATAAATTCACTGCACATCAATCCTCAATGCATATATTAAGAGAAATTCTCTAGCAAATATAGATATTTAAATGACTGAGACAACAAAGGTATTTCGGACCATTGTAAAGCAGAATTGACATTCCAAAACCTATACAATATTTAGGTATGGAAAAGGGATTTGTCAAGCTCCTCTTTGGTAAACATTCATGCCAAGCATCCTCAATAAATCAAGCTCTTCTTTTAGAACATTCTATGTAAGCATATTAATAACAACCAAAAAATGAACTTAATTGTAATGGATGTAAGAGAAGGCATAATATAAATGCATAAAAAAGGAAATCGAAAACTCACAAGTCACTACTCACTAGCTAAAAAAAAATCATATATCCAACATTCTGTAATCTTTTTGATGTGCTAAATTCGAACACAATCGAGGGCATTTATATTGCACTCCAAGTAATAGCATTTCCAACTTGCAGTTACAAAATTACAACTAAAAAGTTTGAAATATAAGAAAAATTTTCCTTTTCTATATTCAAATAACTACAAGGCTTATAAGAGATTCGGTGAGAAAACCAAGAAAATTAGTATAATCTGCAGAAAGGCTACATATATCCTAAGTACCAGTTTGCTGAGGACTTACAAAAATGGCTGGTTGAAATAATTTTTTGGTTAAAAAGGTTATGGAGGATGCCCAAATGAAACAAAATGACTTTTATGAATAGAAACATAAGCAATTCGAGCGTCTCTAATATCTTTCTGTATGATATTTTGCTTCCCCTAGTAAAAACTTCCCCACTTTCAATGGCAACAAATGTATGATATTTTTTTACATATTTTAAAATGAAGCAATTTTAGCAGACGATTGGGCTCAGGTAATCCAGGATACATATTTTAAATGATGGACTCCATCCAAGGCTATCGAATCCATGGCTCAACCAAGTATAAGCATTCCAAATTTGAAGGACAAACTATATCATACAACTAGAGCATACCATAGTAGCCAACTTTTCAGCACTTGTTTTCCCTTGAGATATCACAAAGGTGTCAATCCATTCACTACATAACTCTCTCCTTATCATAAGCTTTGGCCATTTCGTGTTATCAGTATTTCTCATTTAGGAGGTTGGATTTCATCATAGCTCAAAAGAAAGAACTGGCTAAATTAAGTTAATAGTATCTGTTCAAGCAACAGTAAATATCATTATATATGAACAGAAAGAATAAGCTAAATTAAAAAAAAATATTATCTGTCAAAGCGATTGTAATTAAAAAGAACGAATAGACAAAATCAAGAAAATAGTATCCGTTTGAAGCATAAAATGAAATACAACCTACCACACTCACAAGTCACATTCATGTCAAGCATCCTCAATAAATCAAGCTCTTCTTTTAGAACATTCTATGTAAGCATATTAATAACAACCAAAAAATGAACTTAATTGTAATGGATGTAAGAGAAGGCATAATATAAATGCATAAAAAAGGAAATCGAAAACTCACAAGTCACTACTCACTAGCTAAAAAATAATTCATATATCCAACATTCTGTAATCTTTTTGATGTGCTAAATTCGAACACAATCGAGGGCATTTATATTGCACTCCAAGTAATAGCATTTCCAACTTGCAGTTACAAAATTACAACTAAAAAGTTTGAAATATAAGAAAAATTTTCCTTTTCTATATTCAAATAACTACAAGGCTTATAAGAGATTCGGTGAGAAAACCAAGAAAATTAGTATAATCTGCAGAAAGGCTACATATATCCTAAGTACCAGTTTGCTGAGGACTTACAAAAATGGCTGGTTGAAAGAATTTTTTGGCTAAAAAGGTTACGGAGGATGCCCAAATGAAACAAAATGACTTTTATGAATAGAAACATAAGCAATTCGAGCGTCTCTAATATCTTTCTGTATGATATTTTGCTTCCCCTAGTAAAAACTTCCCCACTTTCAATGGCAACAAATGTATGATATTTTTTTACATATTTTAAAATGAAGCAATTTTAGCAGACGATTGAGGTCAGGTAATCCAAGATACATATTTTAAATGATGGACTCCATCCAAGGCTATCAAATCCATGGCTCAACCAAGTATAAGCATTCCAAATTTGAAGGACAAACTATATCACACAACTAGAGCATACCATAGTAGCCAACTTTTCAGCACTTGTTTTCCCTTGAGATATCACAAAGGTGTCAATCCATTCACTACATAACCCTCTCCTTATCATAAGCTTTGTCCATTTCGTGTTATTGGTATTTCTCATTTAGGAGGTTGGATTTCATCATAGCTCAAAAGAAAGAACTGGCTAAATTAAGTTAATAGTATCTGTTCAAGCAACAGTAAATATCATTATATATGAACAGAAAGAATAAGCTAAATTAAAAAAAA
>NW_018242418.1:91741-96157 GCF_001263595.1 Phalaenopsis equestris
AAGAAAACACATCTCAAGCCTCCTATAAGAGAGTTATGTCACTGTCTCATCCCGGACAAGTAAAAGAAACAAAATTAGCATGAATTTTTTGGCTAAAAAGGTTACGGAGGATGCCCAAATGAAACAAAATGATTTTTATAAATAGAAACATAAGCAATTCAAGCGTCTCTAATATCTTTTTGTATGATATTTTGCTTCCCCTTGTAAAAACTTCCCCACTTTCAATTGCAACAGATGTATGATATTTTTTTACATATTTTAAAATGAAGCAATTTTAGCAGACGATTGAGGTCAGGTAATCCAAGATACATATTTTAAATGATGGACTCCATCCAAGGCTATCAAATCCATGGCTCAACCAAGTATAAGCATTCCAAATTTGAAGGACAAACTATATCACACAACTAGAGCATACCATAGTAGCCAACTTTTCAGCACTTGTTTTCCCTTGAGATATCACAAAGGTGTCAATCCATTCACTACATAACCCTCTCCTTATCATAAGCTTTGTCCATTTCGTGTTATTGGTATTTCTCATTTAGGAGGTTGGATTTCATCATAGCTCAAAAGAAAGAACTGGCTAAATTAAGTTAATAGTATCTGTTCAAGCAACAGTAAATATCATTATATATGAACAGAAAGAATAAGCTAAATTAAAAAAAATATTATCTGTCAAAGCGATTGTAATTGAAAAGAAAGAATGGACAACATCAAGAAAGTAGTATCTGTTTGAAGCATAAAATGAAATACAACCTACCACACCAACTTTCCCAAATATGTAAGCAACAGAAAATAAAATATAAGTAAAATCATGCAATGAAATGCTGAAATTTTTGAAGCCTTGCAAAGTCATACTTAGCAAGCACCAAACTCAAAGTATTTTAGTGTCCAAGTTACATTACAACTGAAATTAACATTGAAAATGCATAGCAAAATATAATAAATATTTGAAGCCTCTTTAATTGTCATTCTTTAGGATAATAATATATCCCTTTTCTCCTCCTTACTCTGCAAAATACATATTAAAGAAGATATTACCATGTGCTTAGATTCATAATATTCAAGCTAATAAGTTAAAAAAATATGCACCTTTGATTTTCCCTTTATGCCATAATAATTATGATATCAATTACTCTCACATAGTTAATGTTGCACTGTCTCTGTTCCCAAAGAAGATTGATACTGATCAATTACTCTATCACCAACACTAAATTTGGCCTCCGAAGATACAATTATTATGGGAATGAAAAGAATATCACATGCCATTCTAGGTAGAATATAATATTTCAAACTATTTGTCTTTCATCAATCCAAGCAATGAAAATGAGAACTTGAATTTTGATCCGCAACGAGCATGCCATCATTCAAGTAGACATCAAGCTCAGACTTAACCGTATGAATTGTATAATCAGCTCTAATGTATGTTTAATACTTCTTCTTTCCTTAGATTGGCGCCCCTTTTGAAAAAGTAGAAGAATGAATTCCTGAATTATTACATTTCTCACTTTCTTATAGAAGTTTATCATTTGCAGCTTTGTACTCGACATGATATTTATTGTAAAGCTCTTATAAGCTATTATAAACATCATCAATGTGCATTTTAGCAATATCTTCACTATAGATGGAGTTAAAAACAAAATTTATCATCTTCATTTTGTTTCGAGGGTCCAAAGCATCAACAATTAATATAAGAAGATTACAGCTACCCCAATATTTATCTAACATTTCTTTCATTGAAATGTTCATTTCTCTAATATGTTGGTGATCTTTGGGAGTGTGTTCATTCAACATCTCTTTAATACCATAAAGCTTTGATAGAAATAGATTGGTGGTAGGATATCGAACCTTTTATGCAAAAAATTATATATTATAAAGCATTCGAAATTATATTTCTGCTAAATAAAAATAAGGACATACAAATATGTAACCTAATATCATTTCAGTTGCTTGATTGAACACCTCGAGAAGTGAACAAACTTCTCCTAGCTGTCTAGTTATCATCATTTGGAAATGTTGTGTAACAAGGATCTCTATCATGAAATCTAGTGAATACTTGTCTGAATTCTAATGCGTGAGAATATTGCAGAAGTAGCATTCCATCTAGTAACACAATCAAGAATTAACTTCTTATTAGGCAAGTACAATTACTGTGCCATCTCACTTAACATGATTATACGATTCTAAGAAGCTGTAACATATTTAACACTCTCGCCAACGTATTAATTCTACCTTTAATCTATGTGATCCCACTTACAATAATAGGTTTAATAGATGTGCGCAGCACTGAAGATGAAATAACTAATCACTTAAAGGAAACGCAACACTGAAGATGAAATAACTAATCACTTAAAGGAAACTGTCGGCGCTTAAAAAGGGGGAAGTTGCGTTTGGGGGTCGCCCGTCTTCATATGAAACTTAAGAGTCGCCTTTAGCATATTCACTGCCGAAGTATTATCTATTGTTTTATCAACAGTTATTTTTGCAATTTTATATCAAATATCCCAATCCGTAAACATTTATATAAGATATCATGTCTATTAGTTGCTTAATGAGGAGACGACACAAACAAAATTAAAAACTCTTTTTTGTAGTTTTCAATCGCCATCAACAAAGTGACATGTCAAGACCATACAATGGATAGCTTGTCTTGGTTTTCACAAATCAGTCGTCACACTAACTCCACTGACGGAATCTAACAAATTTTTTAATCTTTTTTCCCCAATCTCGTAACTTAATTTACAATCCTTCTTCAATGTAGTTTGTGATATTTTCTCATATAGACGGCTGACAGCTTTCATAACAATATTGAGCATTTCATTTTCTATGAAATTGAATGGCAACTCATTCACGAGTAGCATGTGGGAAATTACGTCTTATTCTAGCATGATCATACACCCAATTAGTAACAGTACAAGCAATGCTGAATCAGTCATATTTGATGCCTATTGGGGTTGAATAGAAATTTTCATTTGCCCTTCAAAATTTATAATCCTCCCACAATGAAGTAAATGTTGTTTATATTGTGTGGTTGCACCACATTTGTTCATTGTGAGTTTATGTTTGTAATGATTATATTACACGTCTTCTGTTCCATCATTTAACTTAATGATAGAGAATTTAGAACGCACTGATGATGTTTTCTTTCTTACTTTTTTTGCACAAGGATTCTCACCTTGACCACATCTACTATTACATCTTCATTATTTGTCGAATCAATATATACTGTTGGGCTAGAGGATGTGCCAACGTTGAATTCTCGCATTGGAACTTGTTTGTGATCAACAATAGGTTCTTTGGAATTAGTAACTTGCTGGATGAGCTTTCTGACTTACCTTCATTACAAATTAAAATCATAAAGTTATCAACATAGTATCTAAACTTAAGCTGAATATGAGAATGTGAAATTCAAATATATAAATCAAGTATAAAACTTGCAAAAAATGCATTTGTACCTTTGAAAATTAAGTGGAAGTTAACCTTAAAATAAATTTAAACCAAAATGACTCACATAGATTATAAAACAATTGAAAAGCAAATTTGGCTTTCTAATCATGCTTGAAGAGTTGAATGCGCAAAAAATTCCATTGATATTGATATTTATACCATCTTTCCATCAATGAACATAGAATAAAAGTTTGAACCAAAGATTGAAAATGAAGGTACACTTTATATTGTTGTTCGCAACCAATAAGGTATCATAAGATTGAAAATGACAGAATAATAAAACAAACTAATAATTTACTTCAGAATATCAAATTGAGAGTTCCTTTAAAATAAAATAAACCTTTTTATTTAACCTGCTAGTCACCGGTACATTCAGAGGGCACCTAAAACAGTTTAAATAGTAAAAACTATCTTAATACCCAAATTGTAGTTGTTCACTATTCTTTAGAAACAACAAAAAAATATGAACTAATTTGTAATGGATGTAAGAGAATGCGTAGCATAAGTACATACAAAAGGAGATTGAAAACTCATAGGAACTTAGCCAAGAAATAATTCAACTATCTATTCAACTCTCTTTAATTTTTATGATTTGCTAATTTCAAATACAATCAAGAACTTGTGGAAGAATAAGAATAAAAGAAACGATTATCCTTTATCATTTTACCACTCACACATTGATAATGTTGCAAGCTTAAGCTTGGATGAAGGCCTTTAATTAATTCACACGATCATAAATACTTTTTGAATGATTAAATTCTCAAGTATCAACGCAACAATATGACTAGTGATGCTAAGGGCATGGTAGAAAGACCAAGATTTCATTTTCAAGTATCAATTAAATTCTTTGTATATATATATATATATATATATGTATATATATGTGTGCGCGCGCGCCGCAAGTCTTGGCCTGTTTGCGGCAGGGGCTCAAGGATTTAATCCCACCGTGACACAGAAAGCTCTAAAATTTTG
>NW_018242418.1:98099-125117 GCF_001263595.1 Phalaenopsis equestris
AACCGAACACGAACAACACGAATAAAGATTTGTGTGTTCGTGTTCGGCTCGTTTTGGCTCAAAATACTACTCATCAATTATATATATATATATATATGAATAAGAAAAACAGAAGATAAAAATAAGGTATATTTTTACTCATCATTTGTATTCTAGAGAATAATAATCCCTCTTAAACACCATAAAATTTAAAACCCATCACTTATTCTAGCCTACCAAGTAAAGTCATCCAAATACTAGATGCTTAACCAAGCAGCGCTCGAGAAAGAATAAATAACAGCATAAATGAACACATTATAAAAGCTATAACATTCTATCATCATCAATGTTGCTGCTTGTAGAATCTTATTAACTATAATACCAAGATTCACTGTAATTCATTGCATTCTTTCATCAATTATTTCTCTCACTCATGAAAATGTTTTACAAACAATGAAAAGAGAGAGTGAGAGCATTCACAAAAGCCCCATGTGCTATCCATGCTCTCGGACAATCAAGTTGAGCAAAAGAAAAAAAAAAGCTATGCCAAAATACAAAATCACAAATAAAATATTAGTAGGTTTACTTCACATTCTCCGCTTACTAATTATGCTTGAATAGATAATTGCCCAATCAAATATTATTGATAGATATATAATGCCAAATTATTTCTAGAATCCAAAACCAAGAACAAAAATAATCTCTCCCCTAAGATGATCATTCCCTCAAGAAACAATTAAACATATAAACCAATATAAAAATATCAGAAAAAGTACCTGAACGAGTGTAAACTGAGATCATAAATCTGGAAGAAGATAAAATACTTCGTTGATCTAACCAAAACACATCACAATGCCCGAATTCTTCACTCATAGTAGAGAATAAAACTCAAAATAAAGCTCCATCACAACGGAGAAGAATACAAATAGAGAGGGAGAGATAAAATAGCTTTTGGGATAATCTTCTCTACTTATTTAACCAAAATGAATCTCACTCACAACATAGAAGTGAGATGACAGAGAGAAGAGAGACGACTCATGGGCTTAGTAGAGAAGAATAGAGGGAATGGTTGGGATAGAGGCTCTGAGTAGGGTTATGTCTCAAAAGTTATTTCATTACGCCGCATTAGAGTTTACTCCCTCGACATAACTTTAAGTTCATTGTAAATCCCAACAAAATTCACATAATTGAATCGAATTTAAGATTGTATGTTGTCCGCCGCCCATCGAGTGAGAACCGAGGTCCTAGGACTTCTCTATGAGAAAAAAATAGTTTTTATTTTATTTTATAATTTCATTTTAAAAATATTTAATGCTTAAATTGATATAAATTTATTAATTTATTTTAAAATTAATTTAATAAACATGAAAATAAAATTTTATATTCCAAATATATTTTTTGAGAAATTTAACAGTTTAGTTTTAATTTTTAATTATTATAAATGATCTATATCATTTATTTCGTAATTATATATATATATATTTTAATTACACACACACACACACACACACACACACACACATATATATATATATATATATATATATTACTTATTATATATTTTTTTCTTTTTATGTTAAATTAATATTAAATAAAAATGAATCAAAAAATTTTAATAAATCATATGTTTAACGATTAATTTTAATATGATTATCATTTAAGCTTTATAAAATTTATACATAGAAAATAATTAAATAAAATAATCAAACTAAATAAGAAAAAATTAAGATTAATATAATAATTTTATTTGATTAATTATTATGTATTAATTTAATCAAATTTATTATAAATGGTCTTTAATTCGAGTTTTACTCGAACTTTTTCAGGAGTATAAAATAACTTATGAACAATTATTCGATCTTTAATCGAGCTTTTTGACGGCATTATTCAAACTTCAACTGAGTATGTTCGCAAGCTTTTAATAGATTTGTTCGTGAACATAAATTAGTCGAACAAGGGCCTTTTAAACCTTGTTCATTTGACTACTGAATATTCATAGAAGTGTTCAAGCTTGTTTGATAACTCAATCAAACAAATGTAAATGAACTCTTATCGAGTCGAGCTATGAGTAGCTTGTCAAATGCTCGGTTCGTTTGCAGCCCTAGTACTTAGTTTATTTGTGCTTTTGAGTTGACTTTTTCATCATCCACTCCTATATTCGTCTCTCTGGCCGGTTCATACTAGAAGGCGAGCTGAGGGTCACTTTGTCTTCACTGGTCAAAGCATACACTTTTTTTTGTACATTAATTGCACACATTTACGTAAATTCTCACATAATATTTTCGATGAATTTCTACATATTTCAATTTTATTTTTTGTCCAACACTTTTAATGATAATTTAATAGTTTAGAGAGAATTTTTGGGTACAAGTTCTTTATTCCTTTTATAATGTTCGCCTACACCATAATCATCATATTTATCTTTTTCTAAATTTATCATGCAGTTGGTCTTCATAATGGTTAAAATTGTGTAATATGAGACTTGCTTCAAAACTCTTTAGAAGAAATTGTAATGAGGCTCATTGGTTACTAGCAAACTTACGCCTCACATAATATAAGACCAATCTCAAGGTGCATCTCACCACTTTTCTGGTGAGGGAGTACTCAATTTTGTCTAGTATTTTTCCTAAATAAATATAAATAAAAAATTGTAATAATTATTCCTTACCCATATCATACATAACTGTGGATGTAATTAAAATTATTATTGTCAATATTGTTATTATTTTGAAATCTAATAAATATTTTTACCAATTATATTTATTAATTAAAAGAAAAATGGTTGGGATTTAAAACGAGGAATAATGAAAGAACATGGATACAATATGTTGTGAAGGATAAAATATATTCTTATGATGATGAGTGTAATGAAGTCTTTTTAAGTGATAGGAATGATGGAGCTTTTTGAATTTTGAAATTCTAACCTTGTGGCTTATTATAATCTTTGATGAATAATGGTTGGAACGTGAGGGAAATTAACTATATCAGCTTACTTTGAATTTTTATGTTATTATGTCTTTCTTTGAAGTTTGTATAGCCTTCCTTATTTTACGACTTGGTGTTCTGATTTTAACATATTACCTTTTACTTTGAACAATTTACTACTTTTATCAAATTATAATATTAATATATTATTTTTTACTGCATATTTTGAACTTAATACAATACTTTCTACTCTGTACTGTTTGTTGATTTTGAGTGCTATGCTTCAAAACACCTCGAGTCTTGCACCTTGCCACATTCTAATTTTTAGGTTTTATGTTGACTCATTTAAATTTAATAGAAATAGTTTGCTTATAACATTTGAATAAAAACTTTCAAGTTATCAATCCCATTTAAACTTCTTTAATATTTAGCTCCCATTGAATGCTATAATAATTTTAATCTCATGATAGTCATGTTTTAATTGTAATTGTTTAGCATCATTGTTTAGCTGATTTCATTTAAATTGTATCATGCTATTACTCTTTTGGTTTGACTCAACTATTATGTTTTATTTATGTTTGACATAATGATGCAACTGTAACTCCAATATTTATTTTGATATAAATCTTGACTTTCTATCACAACCATCTGATTCAACACAAATTGTGTACATGACATCAATGGTTGTAGTTCACATATCATCCATTTAAACAAACATTCATCTACAACAACAACAAGCTTTCTCTCACTAATTGTGGTTAAATAAATATTCATCTCTTCCATAAAAAAATATTTTGAAATGATGTATAATGACGACCTTGTAATTTTGCATAGAAATTCAGAATTAACGAATATCATATTCTGGTCATAAATCATACTGAAATTAGAAATCTTAATTTATGTGGGTTTAGATGAAATTCAATTACATATCTACAGATAAAATTATATTATAAGAATAAGACGTGAGATCACCAATTAAAATTCCAGGCTTTACCTTCGCTGAGATAATTTTCATTGGCGCTTTAGAAGGTTAGATTGGTGTCAAATCCAACCAAAATTTATTCAATTAAAACAGAATCATGTGGGATTATATTCTTACACGCCTCAGACAACTGTATTGATAAATCCTTCCTCAACTTATAAACTTAAAAAAAAAAGTTTTGGAAGGCTCATCTTGAAAGGATACGTGTCCCTGCAATCTCACAAGAGAGAACTCGTAGCCAGCCAGAAAATCTTTTAACAGCAGAGCCGCAGCCCACTGTGTCCCGCCACAGTACTCAATTCATGAGCCATGGGTTTAAGAGAGTTGTATGTCAATCAAGGTACATCATAGATCATGGACCGAGAACACAAACTCCAGCCCATGGGGTTCAAAAGATCACAAATTCATGCCTAAGAACTTGCTGCCACTCTTCCATACCATGTTTGTTTGTGGTTCTTTTTTTTTTTTTTACATGGTACGGTGAATTGGTTTTTAAAGTAAGGGTTTGTCAAGTTCATTTTTTTCTAGAGTGTCATGTTACTGTTTTTTTCACGCTCGTGTAAGTAGTAGTATGCTCGCATGATCTTGATATATATCATAGTTTCTATAACCTGCATTGTTCTTTTGTGCTGGACGCATGCAAAAAATTGGCTCCAAACATTACCTGCTTTACTGCCTAACTCATGGCTCGACTTTGCAACCTTTGTTTCAGAAAGAGATTGATTATGGTGGAGATGATGCAGCCATCTCCCCAAGATTGCACTTTCAGCACCAATTCCCTCAGACTACACCACACCTTACAAACTCTAGCATCCCGACTAGTACTGGATTCGTGGGGCAGCTTGCTCACGGAGTTCCTCTCCGTACATCTCATTCGGAACAGGTCAAGAACTCAGTTTTCTCAAACACATTTTCCAGTCCAGTTCGCAGAACCCTCCAGCCCTATCACCTTGCACAGGGAGAAGGGCCATGTGGCCTTTGGGGCACGAGGAGTAATGATGCGAATTCGTTAATTGATGGTCGGGAATGTGATTCTCCAAACCGCCCCAATGATTCTTCCATGGAACACTGAGGTTGGGAATCGGCTTTCGCTCAGTTAAAATGAGCAAAATCTCTTTTATTTCAGAGCCTCCACGGCACATTATCAAATCAGGTTTATTGGAGTGCTTGAAATAGGTTTGTGTTCATGAAATGCTTGAAATAGGCTCCTTGTATTATGTTTGTGTTCATGAAATGCTTGAAATAGGTTTCCTCTCTGTTTGCTTATAGGAACCAACACCCGAGGGAGTTGGCTTTATATACTATCTTATATTTGGTTTATTATTGGTGTTTATCAATGGTTGTCGCCTTGATATTACATTTTCGTACGCCGGAATGTATTTTATATGTACATAATTTATATATATTTTGCAACCATATATGTTAATAATCCTCAGCTGACTAATCATCTTGTGAGTTTTTAGGGTAGTTGAGTTCTTGTGATTTATTTTCAATATTTTCCAGTTGGAGTTACTCTGCATGCGGTGATGCGGATTTATCCAACCTATTAATACATAATAACTGAATAAGGTTTTGAGCTTGTTCACTAGCTTGAGCTTTTCTAGTAATGCTCTCTTTGAAATTTTCAATCGGAGGGCTGTAATTTTTTTAAATTTAATTTTATTTATTTTATTGATAGGGCTAAGGTCTTCTCATTAATGACGATAAAAGAGAAGTGATGGTAAATCTTGTTACAATATATAAAAAAAAACCTTCAACTGAATACATCTGGAGTCCTTGGGATTTTTAGAAAAGCTATTATCCTGGACTTTGTTATGTTTTTCTTGTTGCAGAGTTTGGATTCAGAGGCAGCTTAGTGGGTGTTGCTTTACCGTCTCAAGTTGTCTTTTCTTTGGAATAAATGCAATTGTTTTCTTTCGGAAAATAAGATTTCACGTTGGAAAAGGTTTTTAGAAATAATATTTAATGCTAGGGCTGTCAAAATTGCTCGTTGTTCATTCAGCTCGTTAAGAAGCTTGTGTCGGCTCGTTGGCTAAGTTAATGAGCCGAACACGAATAACACGAGAATATTTGTTTGTTTGTGTTCGGTTTGTTTTGACTCGAAATTTTGCGAATCAATTATATATATGTATATATATATATGATGACTATTATTTAAAAAAAATTAATTAACTACAAAGTTACAAAGATTTATAATAAATTGCCTGCTTATTTTGCTTTAGCAGAGAAATTGTACCACCCTTCTTTTATCATCAATGGTATCTCTAGAAAACATTTTTCTGGTAAACCGGCAGGATTTCAAAAGTACGCAGAATAGTACACAAGAAAAACTCAAGAAAGTCAACTTATAAACAGTTGAGCAAAAAATTAGCTTATAAATATTTTTACAAGATGGTTTTTGTATATTAAAAAAAAAATGAATGAGGTGTAATTGACTCTAATGCTTAAATTTTATTTCTTTAAGTTTTCTTAAAGTCACGAGATTAAAGTTGGGGTGTGAACATGTAATTAAACATGTAAATTATTGTGATAAAAAAAACAAGTTGACTCTTGCAAGGTCTTAGAATCTGCTTGTGATATATCATACTATACAAACTCATGTTATACTATAATTTAATGGAGGGATTATACTATGGTGCCAAGTGGAGATAAGGGGTCCAAAAGGAGACCATCCTAGTTTCAATTAAGCTCCAATAGGGAAAGCATTTGGAGAGTTGCTAGAGTTGGAGAATTTATGAAGAAAAGTTTTTTCTCTTCTTTCTTTACTTCTTCCATTAATTTTGGCTCTATTTGGCACAACGAATCACCTGCCTTTGCGTTTTTAAAAAGCCCCATTATCGTTTGTTTTCTCTATCTTAGATGCGTTTCGCAATATGCTGAAATTTTTTTTGTATTAAACGCCGGCCTCAAGTTTGACCGCGCGGCCCACATTCGAAAGAAATTTCTTTCCTCTCTGCCCTCCCGTTGGGCCTACCTTCATCCCGCGCCCTAAGTTTCCTTGTTCTATGCTTCTCCCCATAGACTTCTAACAGCTTCCAATCCCACACCAGTGGTAGTTTATGGAAGCATTCAAGACCACCGCTAGGTAATCTCCAGCGACGCTCTCGGGTTATAATCCCAGGCCAGTGATACTTTTCCAAAGCATTTTCGCTCACTGCAAGGTAATATTCTGACCCTTGTTCCGACCTAATGTTTCAAAGTTATAGATTTTGAAATGTCGCAACAGTTGTTGGTGCTTTATTTCCAATTGAAAGCTTTCCATCCCAATGTTTCAAGGAATATATTTTAAAATCCCGTAGCAGTTGCAGGTGCCTTGTTTTGAATTCAAAGATTTCCATTCCCATGTTTTAAGGGAAAATATTTTGAAATCACACAACAGTTTTGGGTGGCTTGTTTCCAACTCAAAGCTTCTAATCCCAGTGTTTCAAGGAAAAAAAGATTTTGCTATCCCGTAACAGTTGGAGGCAAATAAATTCTTGCAAATTTGTAGATTTGAAAACCATGAATTAACTATTCTACAATTCAAATACAAGAAGTACGTAAAGATGAGAAACTTTTAACCTTTCTATACTAATAAAAAATTATAATTTATTTTGAAAGACGAAATGATTCATTTGAAGAAAATCATTATTAAAATTGATTTTGAGGTGCATATCTTTTTTTGTACTGTTATGAAGTGATTTTTTTTTTCTAAACTATCAAATTTATAGCTATGATAGTTCTGTTGTAAACAACACTATTGCACAGGGGCAGAATTATCATTTATACAAAAACAACTGTAAATCAGCTGTTTTCAAAATGCACAAACCAAACAGACAAGTTACTCATCCGGATAAGCTCGATAAGCTGCAGCTGCCCCAAATAGACCTGTTACTCAAAGAAGGGCATCTTCCCTTCCTTCTAAGAAAATGAGATTGAGATTTTAATGAGGGTTTCTTCCTCTTATTCTCAATCTAAAGATTGAGTGAGAGCTAACTTCGTGCTCGTAGAAACCATGATGGAAAGAAGGCATTGAACCCTAAAATCACTAGCTTGTGCAAGAGTGCTTGGAGAGCTAGAAAACACTTCAACCCCACAGTGGTGAGACTCTTCTTACTTTTTTATCTTTAGATTCCATACAATAATACTATAGCTCAGAGACAGGCTGACTTTATGGGAAGACAGTAAGTTAGGAAGTCTTTTTCACACATTATTTTGATTTCATGGAAGATCCAAAAACCTAGGAACGTCTCTTATTTAACTAATGATTTGGACATCATGAATTGATACTAAAATCAAGTTTGTATGTTTGCTAGAGCTTTCCATTTTAATGATTTAGAGATGGTTTGATAAAGTTTGTACTTGTAGCATAAAATTTGGAGTTGTTCCTCTCGTTATAGATTTTTTTTTTATGAATTCCTTATAACCTTAAGATTGATCAAGTGAATGTTTAGAAGTACAATTGTCATACAATTTTTATTGTATGAATGGTTTATATTTCTATATCATCTCATATTTTACCTCGGTGAGATCGATTAAGTCGTACACTTTGGATTCTTGCAATAAATAAGGCTTATATCTATATTTTGTGTGCTTAAGTTGTGTGTTGAAATTATTGAGAAAATTAATGATGTTTAAGGCATGTGTTGTATATTTTTCATCTCATGTGATGGTTTTTTTTTTTCACTTAATAGCGAGATACATCATCTCCCTTGAGTTTTTTTCTTCTTCACATATATATCATTTTAAATTATTCATTATTTCAAAAAAAAAATATATCATGTTACTACGTATTCATTAGTTGAAGTGTAATTCTGTTATGAATTTCAATTAGAACATCTTTATAGATTCCATAGAATATGAGACTATCAAACTTTAGCTTTTCGTGGTATCTATATTTTCATGTAAATTTCTTATGCATAATCTTTATATTAAAGTGTTTGATATTTAGGCATCAATCATAGTATCATCCCAATGCATTTTGTTTAGTGCAATTAAATTTTTGAAGTGAAACTTCAAACAATCCTTTTTTTTTTTTTTATGAGGATGCCCACATAACTTTTGCCATGCTAATATTCATATATAGCTTTCTCAAGTCATGTTGAGAGAATACATGCATCATATGCTAACTTGTGATTGTATTTAATCAAGTAGGTATCATATCATGATATAACTTCAATACACACATCTTTTGTTTGCACCTTCTTTATGTTTGCATTCATTCAGCTTTATGCTATATATTAAAATAGTTTGATATTATTATGTTTTATGCATCATTCCATGATGTAATGAGTTGTTCTTTGCCTTGTTAAATATCTCGTATTATTTAATTTGAACCTTTTTTTACTGCTTGCTTAAAAAAATATTTGTATGATTGATTTATCATCCTCTCGAGTGTTTTTGAATCGCTTTTATTTATTATTATTGAACGACAATAATCCCGTTTGATTTGAGGTTAACCATTAGTTATAATGATTTACTGAGCTTTGTTCAATGGTATATCTTATTAACCAGTGCAAAATGTTGCATTATAATCAAAGGCTCATGTTATTTTGCTAAGTTTTTAAATAACTTAGACTATATCACTTTGATTAAATATTATATAAAAGATCATCCTTTGAAATAAAATTATGTTCTTTTTAAATATGCTTATAATTATATTTCAAAAAGAACAAATTTTCAAAGTAAATTTAATGACTTATTTAGACCATTAAAATCTTTTTTAAAATTTTTAAAAATATTTCTTACCATATAATTTGTTATTTATTTATATTTTAGATTATATTTTTAAAATAAAGCATATCAAAAGTGATAAATCCTAGCTCACTTAGATTTTTAGGATGGGGCCAATCGTGACATTACAAAGTCGTGTGAGTTAGTTCTTGGCTATACTAGCCGACACACACTTAGGTATTATGATAATACACACCTTTAGATATTTCTTTCTTAGGTTATGGTGTAGTTAGAGTTCTTATACACCTGGTTATTATTATTCATTTATTATTGTGTATAATCTTGTGTTTTATGAATACTTTCTTATGTACTTATTGAGTTTGTGATATACGCCCCAAGGTTGTATACATGTAGTCTTTTGTACTATGATAAACTCATCAGGGGAAAAGCCATTAAGCAAAGTTGATTATACCATCCTTTACAAGTGCTAGCTAAGTAATTTTCCCATCAATCTAACTCATTATCACATTTGCATATGCTTATGTATTTGTGTACTAGCCCCTCTATTTTGTAAGTTATGGAGTATGCAAATTTTAGACTTTCATAACTACATTCTTGTGTCCTAGGATTGAGCATGAACTAGAAATAAGATATGTGCACACATTCCTTAAAGGGGAGGATCATAAACATGTTTTGGAGAAAAATATGAGTAGTGTAGCTCATGTCATGTACCTTAATTTTATATTTCTTATTATTGTATATGCATAGGATAAAAAATGTATATGAGAAATCTGACTGACTTTTTTTTAGATATTCTAGGATATGTTGTTGGATTAATGGAACATAATATTTTATATTTATTTATGATATGTGTAATTTTTTAATGCATGTGTTTTTCTTCTTAATGCTTTATAATTGATTATGTTTTGTATAGGCTTACGTACATGAGGAGGCCCAAAGAGTAAAATATTTTTTCATAATGATTTAATAATTTGAAAGATTTAATCATGAAAACTATCTAATAAAAATGCTGAGATGCCTACGTACATGAGGAGACCTGCGTTTAGTAAAGAATTTACCTAGCTTTTGTTTTGGATCAAGTTTTTGGCTTTGTTGCAAAGAAGGAACCATTATTAAGGAAACTAAGAAAATAATCACATACATCACAATTAACATCTATATCAAAAGTCAGGATCAAGTTTTTAGCGCCGTTGCCGGGGATAATTAACAAAATTTTTAAAGAATTTTTTTTA
Source organism: Phalaenopsis equestris (assembly GCF_001263595.1). Taxonomy (NCBI): domain Eukaryota; kingdom Viridiplantae; phylum Streptophyta; class Magnoliopsida; order Asparagales; family Orchidaceae; genus Phalaenopsis; species Phalaenopsis equestris. Next base: position 108,891 of record NW_018242418.1, read on the forward strand.
GAAAACAAAATTTATACTTTTATTAAGTCTTATTTAAACTTTAAGATTTATTATAGAAATATTGTAGTGTTGTTTTTATATAAAGTTCTTGTTTGTGGGTTTTTGTTTTTTATGTTTTATGTTTTATTTTATGTGTTTTATAGTAATATATGCGTAGTTCAGATTCTACATGACTTGTGTCTTACGATTCTGAATTAGAAAGAATATTAAAAAAATAAAAAATTTAAAAAAATTTGAAAAAATTCAAAAATTTTGAGAAATGACAAATCAAAATAATTAGAATGCTAAAGAATTTAGACATTTAAGAGATTATGCAAACCCTACGGTGGATGAAGTTCATTGCAGTATTCAAAAACCCGATGTAGTTGCTACTTCCTTTGAACTTAAACCCGCTATTATCCAAATGGTATCAAATAACCAGTTTTGGGGAGCCAGTTTTAGGGAGCATCAATTGAAGATCCAAATTTACATCTTGCCCAGTTTTGGGGAGCATCAATTGAAGATCCAAATTTACATCTTGCCATTTTTCTAGAATTATGTGCTACATTTAAATATAGTGTATCTGATGATGCTATAAGACTTAGATTATTTCCTTTCTCACTGAGAGATAAATAAAGTTATGGTTACATTCGTTATCACCTGGATCTATCAGAAAAGTTATGGTTACATTCGTTATCACATGGATCTATCAGAACTTGGGGTGATTAAACACAGAAATTCCTTGCTAAATATTTTCCACCATAACAAATCGTGAAGTTTAGAAATGATATTACATCTTTTTGTCAGTTTGAATGTCTATTTATGAAACATGAGAACGAATTAAAAAACTCTTAAGAAAGTGCCACACCATGCTATACTAGATTAGTTAATAATTCAAACATATTACAATGTATTAACTGGATCTCTTAGATCAATTATCGATGCCGTTGGTGGTGGTTCATTGATGTCAAAACCATTTAATGACACTTATGCTTTAATTATAGACATGGCTACAAATAATTTTCAATGACCTTCTGAAAGGGTAAATCTTAAGAAAGTAGTCAATATTCATGAATCTGATGCTTTTACAGTGTTAGAAAATCAAGTCGCTGCAATTTTAAGGAAGTTAGACCAATTTGGAATTAATTTTTTTCAACCAATTGCAATGATTAAAGAGAAATCATTAGTCCAAATGATAGATTTTCAAGCATCATTAGAAACTTTGAATTCCATAAACAACAAGCAAAATAACCCATATTCAAACTATTATAACTCAGGTTGGAAGAACCATCCCAATTTTAACTGGAATAATACTTTAGGTGGAAATAATTAGCAAAGGGGGAACAACTAAGTAAAACTATTGGGAAATTGGAACAACCAAGGGAATAATAATTATCAACCTACTTATCCTTCAGGTTTTAACAGTAATCCACAACTTAAGGAGAAAAAGTTGTCTATAGAAGAAGTGTTGTTGCAAATGAGAAATCAGTTACAAAGTCAATGAGTTACAATAAGAAATATTGAGAATCCGTTGGGACAAATAACAAATTCATTAAGTAATAGATCCTATGGAACCCTTCCGAGTAATATAGAGATAAATCCAAGAGACAAAATAAAGTAAATCCAAAAGACCAGAATAAAGAGTAAGTCAAAGCTTTTCAACTTAGAAGTGGAAGACAATTAGAAGGAAGAAGAAGGTAAGAAGCGAAAGAGAATTAGAAGGTAGAGTTCAAAAAGAGATTGAAGTAGAGAGAAAAGAAATTAAAGAGCCTGAAGTCTCCGAAAGGTTTAGTTTAGCGAGACATTTTTCTTCACTTAAAGTTGATTTGGAAAAAACACCTCCTCCATTTCCTCAAAGGCTCCGTCAACAAAAGTTGGATAAACAAATTTCAAAATTTATGGAAATTTTTAAGAAGCTTACAATTAATATTCCATTTGCTAAAGCCTTATAACAAATGTCAAGCTATGTGAAGTTTATGAAGGATATTCTTAACAGAAAAAAAGAAGTTTGAAGATAACGAAACTGTTGCACTTAGTGAGGAGTGTAATGCAACATTTCAGAAAAGCTTCCTGAAAAGCTTAAAGATCCTAGTAGCTTCACAATTCCATGTGCAATAAGAGATAAATTTTATGGAAAAGTTTGAAAAGTTTTATGTGATTTAATCAACCTTATGTCGTTATCAATATTTAAAAGATTGTTATCAATATTTAAAACCTTATGTCGTTATCAATATTTAAAAGATTGGGATTAGGAAAAATATCCCCTACTACTGTAACTCTGCAGTTAACAGTATATCCTAAAATATATCCTAAAGGAGTTATAGAAGATGTCTTAGTGAAAGTGGATCAATTTATCTTTCTTTTTGATTTTGTTGTGCTAGACATGAGGAAGATAAGGAGATGCCTATCATTTTGAGGAGACCTTTCCTAACTACAGGAAGAACTATAGGAAGAGCCATGATAAATGTCCAAAAATGGGAATTAACTATGCACTCAATGATCAGATATTTACATTTAATATTTTAAAATCAATGAAATATCCTGCAAAAGGTAAAGATGATGAATTCTATAGAATGAATGTGATAAGATATTTAAGTGAATGTCATTTCAAAATAACTTATGAAGAGAAATATGAAATGAAAGAGTTGGAACACAAGCAAGAAAAAGAATTAGATCAATGTGAAGATTTCAATAAGGAAGATTCAAATTATGTTTGAGAAAGTTTTAAAGTTTTGGACACGACAAAAAGAGATATATCTTTTTGTCCATCAATTGAAAAACCTCATGAGCTTGAGTTGAATTTACTTCCTGAACATTTGAAGTATGCAAAATTAACTTTAGAAGAAGAAATGAGTTTAATGAAAAATTTGAAGAGTTACAAGAAAGCCTTTGGATGGACAATTATTGATATAAAAGAAATAAGTCATTCAATTTGTATGCATAGTATTCATATAGAAGAGAACTGCAAACCTAGAGCTAATCCGCAAAGGAGATTAAATTCTCTTATGAAGGAAGTTGTTAAGAAAGAAATTTTAAAGTGGTTAGATGCTGAAATTATCTACCATATTTCAGATAGTGCATGTGTTAGTCTGATTCACTGCATTCCTAAGAAAGGAGAAGTGACTGTTACTATGAATGAATATAATGAGTTAATACCAACAAGACAAGTCACAAGATGACGAATATGCATTGATTCTAGAAAATTAAATCTCGCCACAAGGAAAGATCATTTTCCACTACCCTTTCTAGATCAAATGCCGGATAGACTAGCTGGGCATAAATACTTTTTTTTTCTATATGGATGTACTGGTTATCACTAAATATAAATAGCTCTTGAGGATCAAGAGAAAACAACTTTTACCAGTCCTTATGTTACATTTGCTTTTAGAAGAATATCCTTTGGTTTATGTAATACACCTCCTACATCTCAAAAATGTATGATGGTTGTTTTTTGTGATTTAATTAAAAAAGGGATTAAAGTTTTTATGGATTATTTTTCAGTGTTTGGAACTTCATTTGAATCATGTTTATAACATTTATGAAAAGTTCTTAAGTGCTATGAAGAAACAAATTTGATCCTTAACTGAGAAAAATGTAATTTATGGTAGCGGGAGGAATTGTTTTGAGACATCAAATTTTAGAAAATAGTATGGAAGTAGACCCTGCAAAAATTCAAGTGATCGCTAATTTACCTTACCCAACAAGTGTGAAAGAAAATAGGAGTTTTTTAGGACATGCTGGATTCTACAAGCGGTATATTAAAGACTTTTCAAAAATTGCTAAGCCTCTTACTTGAAAAATTTGTAATTTTTAATTTTGATAAAGAGTGCCTAAAAGCTTTTGAATTATTAAAAGAAAAATTAGTCACTACACCAATTATTGTTTCACCAGATTGGGAAAAACCTTTTGAATTGATGTGTGATGCTAGTGATTATGCTATTGGAGCTGTTCTAGGATAAAAATATGATAAGATTTTTAAAGTTATCTACTATGATATTAGAACACTTACTGAAGCTCAAATTAATTGTATCAGAACTGAGAAAGAGTTATTAGCAGTAGTATATGCTTTTGATAAATTTAGATCATATTTAATTGTAACAAAATGTATTGTACATATTGATCATTCTACTATCAAGTATTTAATGAAAAAGAAGGATGCAAAAACAAGACTTATAAGATGTGTTCTTCTTTTGCAAGAATTTGACTTTGTGATAGTAGATAGAAATGATAGTATTTGACTTTGTGATAGTAGATAGAAAGGGAGCTGAGAATCAAATTGTTGATCATCTGTCCAGACTTGAATTAGAGAAACCACTTCATTTTGAAAAAGTGATGAGTGACATTTTCCAGATGAAGAATTGTTCAATATTAATGAGTGGTGTGTTCCAAGATGTGCAGACATTGTGAATTTCAATGTTAGTGATATCATACCATATGTTAGTGATATTATACCCTGTGGAATGACATAACAACAGAAGAGGAAATTTATATCTGAAGCTAAGAATTATTTTTGGGATGACTCATTTTTATATAAATAAGAAAATGATCTTATTATTTAAAGATGTGTGCCTTTAGAAGAAACTTATGAAATTATCCAAAAATTTCATAATTTTGATTTTAAGGGGCATTTTGGTGTGCATACAAAATTTTACAATCTGAATTTTATTGGCCTACAATCTTCAGAGATGTTAACATTTATGTAAATCTTGTGATTGATGTCAACGAGTAGTCAACGAGTAGGCAATATTTCAAGAAAGAATGAGATGCCACTAAATTATGTGTTGGAAGTTGAGATAGTTGATGTTTTGGGATTATATTTCATGGGACCATTGTTACCATCTTTAAAAAATTTATATATATTGTTAACAGTAGATTATGTTTCTAAATGGATAGAAGTTGTTGCTTTACCTCGATGTGATGCTCAAAGTGTTGGAAAGTTTTTTAAAACAAATATATTTTATAGATTTGGGATGCCGAGAGTGATCATAACTGATTGGGGAAGTCATTTCAGAAATGCAATGATGGAGAAATTATTAAAGAAATATCATATAAGTCATATAATTGCTATTGCTTATCATCCTCAGAAAAATGGTTTGACTGAATTATCCAATCGTGACATTAAAAGAGTATTGGAAAAATCTGTGAATTCAACTAAAATGAATTGGTCAGTCAAACTTGACTATGCTTTGTGGGCTTATAGAATTGCATACATAACTCTTATAGGAATTTCCCCAGACAGGCTCATATTTGGGGAAACTTGTCATTTACCAGTTGAACTTGAACATAAAGTATATTGGGCTATTAAAGAATTTAATTACAATTTAAAGGATGCTGGTGAGAAAAGACTATTGCAATTAAATGAGCTTGACGAGATAAGGAATGAATATGATGAAAGTGCTAATATTTACAAAGAAAAGATGAAGATGTAGCATGACCATAGGATTCTTACTAAAAATTTTGAACTAGGGCAACAAATTTTGCTTTATAATGTAGGGTTAAGATTGCTTCCATGCAAACTTAAGTCCAGGTGGATGGGCCCATTTATTGTGATGAAAGTTTTTCCCTATGGAGCTGTAGATATCAAAGATCCTAAAACTGACAACATATTTAAAGTGAATTTTCACAGGCTGGAACCATACCTTTTAGGTGACCAACTTAAATTGAACGATCTTATGATGTTTAATAAGCACTGGTTACGTCGGGCTGACGACGTAAAATCAAGCGCTCTGTGGGAGACAACCCATAGTTATTTGTGTGTTTATTTTGAATGTTATGTTGTTGTGTTTGAGTTAGAAAATTTTGGTAGTATTTTGAATATATAATGATTTAGTAATTATTCTAAGACCTTAAAAGATGACTTAGACAGGTTAGAATGAGTTTTTGTATGCTAAGTTGAACAGTGCTAAATTGAGCACTAACGCTTAAGCGTGGTAGTTAAAAACATGAGCGAATTTTAGTTTCTAGAAGTTTTAACAATGATTTGGTTGGCTTTAACGTGGGATAGCAGTTTTAGGATGCGCCTGGGAGTTATAGGGGAGTTTGGAGCCTATAAATAGAGGGGATATGTAAGGATTTATGCCATAATTCAATTCTAAGGATTTATACCAAAATTTAATTCTAACCCTAAATCCTAAGTGAGAAGAGAGGGTTTTGGAAAAAAAATGTCATCTTGGGAGAGTGATTTGAAGAAAAATTTGGAAGCAATGAGAAATAAGTTTGTTAGTCAGAGTGCACAAGAAGAATAATAGAGAAGATCACAAAAATTGAGGCTGACGTGACTCAATTGAAGCAAAAGTAATGGAAGTTAATGCACATCTGGATCGTATGGGATGACAACTTAATATGCAGTTTAGCCATACCATTTTTATAGAAGAAATGAACAAGGCTATGTATTTGAAGAACAAGTGGATTGAAGAAGATTCAACCAAAGTTATTAATCACCATCTATTTTATCAGATTTACATTCTAAATGCTGAAGGAGAGAATAATAGGCCAGGATTCATTCCACCAAACGGAGAGTTGAATTAAGTTCTTTGTTAGTATTTGTGTGTTTAGTGCTTGTTTGTTAATGTTAAGTGTGTTTAGTGTGTTTTTAATGTTAAGGTTATCTAGTGTTTGTGTTAGGAATTTTCTCATCCAAGACTAATTGGATTGAGAATTTATGTATTGAAAATGTTTGTAGAAAATGTTTGTAATTATTTGTGAATAAATATAAGTATTTGTTTGTGTGAAATTTTGTGTTATTTAGCGTTGAATCGAATCAGTTAATATTGGTGAATCTCGACAAAGAGGAGAGTTGAAAGGGAAGAAAATAGTTATTAAAGAGTTATGAGACCTTGTAGGGTTGGTTGACTTAGGCTAGAAGTGCATTCTACTTAAAACAAAAACTACTTAAATCTACTTAAAACAAAAAAATGAAAATTTGAGCACTGGTGCCTAAGCGCCAAGACCCGCACTTGTGTGCTCCTAAATCGAGAGACAGGCGCCTAAGCGCCAAACCATTCACGCTTAAGATCTGGTTCACGTAAACCGGTTCGCGAATTGTTTAAAGTGATAAATCAGTCTGAAAAACTCCATTTTTGCACCTCGACTTTATCCCCTTCCTCTAAATTTCACGATTTAGATATTAGGACATCACCTAATTTGAAGATTTCTTGGTGTTTTGGAGGTAAGAGCTTAGCTTCTATGTAGAAATTTTTTATTTTTACCATTTATTTTGAGGACATTATAGATTTACCCAAAAATCACTATTCATGGTGAAAATTTGAGAAAAATCTATAGAAAATACATAGTTTAAGCTTTTAGGTGTTAAGTTTAATGATTTTGAGTTGAATTGGGAATTTATTGTGAATTTTATGTGATTTTTAGAAATGACACCGAGAATAAAGAGGAGCAAAGGAAAAGCTCAATTTGATTCAAGAAAGTTTGTTAGTGCTAGAGCTTAGGATCGATACAGTGATGCACTGCAATCGAGAAAGTTGATTCTTGAACATTGTTTCAAAAGTCCGGGAGGAGCTGTAGAAGATTTGATTGTTTGCCGCCAGTGAGGGCTATTTTGTTGTTTTTATGTTGTGGCAGTTATTTCTGTTGTGCGTGTGTTCTATGCAAATCTCCCCTAGGCTGAAGAAAAAGGATTCATGGTTAGAGGAAAGACAGTGCTTTTTTCACCTGAGGTAATAAATCAGTTTTATCATTTACCCTACTTTATATTGCTATTCAAACTATAATCCAAATGAGGAGTTAGTCGAGATCATTTCATCATTGACTGAAGGAAGAGGATTATCGAAGATTACCAATGAGAGGAGAGTCAACTTCCCCACTTCGAAGTTAGATGCCACTGCAAAGACATGATACTATTTTATTTCTTCATGTCTGCTGCCTACCAATCATCTTTGTGAAGTGACCTGTGATATATCAACTTTGAACTATTGTATTCAACAATTTAAGCCCATCGACATTGGAGCTTTGACTCATAGTGTTATTACCAGTTTTGTCATCGCAACTACTACTACAGGTTTGAGATTTACTTCCTTTATCTTTTCATTATGTGAGCAGGCTGGGGTCAGATTTGATAGCTGGGAGGAGATATTGCAGCCACTCAAGCCTATTACTAGTGTGAATGTGAAGTCTTATTCACATCATTTAATTTTTGGTTGGAGAGGTGGATTTTTTAGTAGTTCAACTGCTTTGACATCTCATGCTTCCACTTCACGTGCTTCTACATCACTGGATCAGACTTCTGGATCTTATTCTTAGTCACAACTATTGCAGAGGATTTGGACAACGTTAACTATATTGCTGATTAGGCATTACATTTAGAGAATTTTGTAGAGCATACATATGGATATATGAAAAGATGTAGTAATTATGAGGAAGAATACAACTCATCTATGGAAAACCTCATGAGTGGTAACCAGGGTGTAGTTTTCCCTCAGTATCCAAGATATCCTCCATATGAGCCTGCCACTACTTAGTAAAGTGATGAGAGTGACGCTGAGGAAGATGATGATTAGACTAGTTCTATAGTTTAGCTTAGTTTTTTTATGTATTGATGTAAAATGTTTGTGGTGCAGTTTCACTGTATTTTTGTTGTGTTTTGTTTTGTATTTGTTGAGACTGTTAGTTTTGTTTGTGTTTTGCTTTGTTAGACACTTCTGTAATGTATTTTTGTTTTGTGGTAGTAATTATGTTAATTGTGTTGTTTAATGTATTTAGTTAGTTTGTATTGAACTTAATTCTGATCTTAAGAAGGTTTAGAATATTGCTAACTTTAATTTAAAAACTTCATGCTTTAAATTTCAATTTACTACCAGATATTTTCCTTATGATGCAGTTGTGAATGTTTGTTAGTGTGTTTGTTTACTTTTATGATATCCTCCACCACATAGAAGTCTAATGAATCCCAATATGTTAAGTAAGTTAAAATTTGATCAATTTAATTTTTGCTCCTGTTTTTAATTTTTGTACTTGTTCTTGTTAGCATGTTATTTTTATATTTTCATTCCTACCAATATTTATATGTGCTGCTAAAATGTTTTACTCTCAATATTTATATATGTTGTTAAAATGTTTTATTCTATTAAAAATTTAAGTTTAGGGGTCATGATGAAAATTTCTCTAAAAACTTGAAATTTATTTGTTCTTAAATGTATTTCAAATAAATTTGATTTTGATTTTGAAGAAATATGATCATGTATATGAAGTTATATTAAGGAAGTAAAATTTTGAGTATAGAAATGAGTAAGAGACTTTAGTTAAACTTTATAGTAATGAAGAAAAACTTAAAGTTAAAAAATTTTTAGTGTGGAAATGATAAATATTGTGTCACTATCTTTAGTAGGAGAAATTATATTTTTGAAAAATGTAGAAGAGGTAGACTTTTATTTTCAAAACTTAAATTTCTTTTATTGAAAATAATTTTCAAAACTATTATTATGTTTTTAGATAAAGAAAATATATCAACTCTTTGTTTTAGGAAAGGAAGAGTGGAATTCAAAATCATTAAAGATCTATCCAGATATGGTAATCCTTTCCTAAAAAGAGAAATAAAAAGAGAAAAAAAAGAAAAAGAGAAAAGAAAAAGAAAAGATGCCTAATCAAAAATTGGCTTCACTGGACCTACCTAAAGGTGCTTGAGGATTAGTGCTAATAAAAAATTGGTCCACATCTGATCTTTTTAAAAGTATAAGACTTGAGAAACACTTAAGCTTAAGGATATAATATAGTAAGTAAAATTATGCTTAATAAAAATTTTTAAGTGGAGATGATATGTTTCTTAGATAAGTGTTTAAGTATTGTGATAAGTGTTTATCTTTGTGACTACATTTGGTTTTAATTTAGATTTTTTTGTTTGCGTGCATGATTTCTACTTTTAAACTCAATTGTGGTTATATTTTCTTCATGGATTCTGAGTAGTTTTCTTTATCTTTTTTCATAAAATGATAAGTGATTAAGTATTGAAAAGAAGTTGTGTGAAGTAATAAAAGAAGTTAAAAGAAGTTGTGTGAAGTAATAGACTTTAATGTTGTAAAAAGTTGTAATGATTTTAGACCTTGTACTTCATTTACATCTTAATTTGACCAATTAAGATGTTAATACTTGTTGTGTGAACATGTAAGATCCGTGATGGTATTGTCTTAGTCAACAAATGGTTGGAATCATATTTGATTTTATGGATGAGAATGTGTTCATAGGGTTGAGTGCAAATGAATAGGGAAATAAACTTTGAAGGGTGAAGATTAGAGGACTTTAGAGTGACAGGCTAATGCCCCCAATTTGATTTATATTTTTAGGTTCTGATACGAGATGTTAGCCCCCAAGTGGAGGGAGAAGAGGGAACTCTAGAGTGAGAGCTAGTATCTTCCTCACCTAACTCGTCTTAAAGACTATTCAAACTATAGATTAACCAATGTTCTTTATAGCATCTATAGTAAGGGTAAAGAATATTATTGCTCCTATTTAGCACAACACAATTAGAGTACTTTCACAAAAAAATTCCTATACTTGTTTCTGATTCATGATAAGAAAATTTTTTTTGTATTTCCTTCATCTTGCAAGTATTTAGTTAAGTTAATTAGTTGCTTACTTTATTTTAAACTATAAAAAAATTACAAAAAAATTGAACTTTCATTCCTATTTTAGCATCTAGAGTTTAAGTCAGAATATTTTTCTAAGTAGAATTTTGTTATCTAATTTCTTTTGTTTTGTAAAGTTGCATATTGTATTTATCTCTGTGGGTTTGATATTCGGGGCTTAATAAAAAAAGTCATATATTACTTGATAACGATATGTATGCTTGTGTAGTATCCCATATTTAAATATTATAACTTTATTCTTATTTGCTTCATAGTAAATAATTTACCTAGCTTTTGCTTTGGATCAAGTTTTTAGCTTTGTTGCAAAGAAAGAATCATTATTAAAGAAATTAAGGATACAATCGCATACATTGCAATTAACATGTATATAGAAAGTCAGGATCAACCACTTAAACATATCCAACCTGAGAGTTAATCAACAAGATACTCATTCATCCATTGAATTTTATTTTTTTGTTTGTTTCTTTTTTTATTTGGAAGTTACTTAAACTCGTTAGGATGGAAATCTAAGGAATTCACATCAAATATAAGAGGTGAATAAGGCAACTGGATCAAGATAGAAAGCACATGTTGACTCACAACGACTTGACAACTAATCAAAAGGGATGCTCATTGTTTAATTGAAATTTGTTTGAAAGGTTTTATTTTTGTTTTTTTATAGTTTGAAAGTTTGTTTGAAAGTTTGGTTGAAGTTTGCTTTAAAGTTTTTTGAAAAGGTTTGTTTGAAAATTAGTTTACAGGGGTTTGTCCGAAGGATTTGTTTGAAAAGTTTGTTTTTGCTTTAAGAGTTTGATTTATGTTTGTTTGAAAGGTTTATTTTGATTTTGAATGTTTGATTTCAGTTTTTTTGAAAGATTTTTTTTTGAAAATTTGATTTTAGTTTATTTGAAAGGTTTTTTTTTTTTGAAACTTTGATTTTAGTTTATTTTGTTGTGATCTAGTGTCAACTATAGAAGCTCCATAATTCATATTAGAGTGTCATTATTTTCAAGACATTTAAACATTATCTTGTTTAAAAGCATACAAGATGCATATAACATTCTTGTATTCAGTTTCCAAAAATTTTGTTCCTTGAACAAAGAACACAAATCACAAATGTTCTCAAAATAGATAATGAAACACTTACAATAATTGAATATAATATCCATATCTCATAAATATCCATAAACAACCATACAAACTTAAGGACATAGAGACTGGATGATAATTATGGTAACTTCAAGATTCTTATCTTCAAAGTATAAGGGGAATTATGTTCTACAACTCAATATCTGACATATAGTTGTAAGGGAGCTTAGATTTTTGCATCTTCTGGAAGGTGATAGATACCCTCCTTTGGGGGACATATGGAACATAATGTTTAGCTAAGTTGACTCCATTCACATTAATAACTAACACTGATCCTCTGGGAAGGGGAATGAAATAGGCTCCATTGAACTTTCCATGATTGAGTATACCGTTCTCCTTATCAAACACATTGTCACACTGACTCATAAGCAAAACCAAGCAGAAGGGTCGCTCAAATTCACTGTGAATAATGTGTGGTGAGATACAGTCTCTCTTCTCATAAGTATTCACTATAGAGTTGTCAAAAATACTTGTAGGTGGTATAATGTGTCATAATACAAGAATATTTATCATATATTTGATAAGTGCCGGAAAATAATCAACATCCTTGCTATAAACAATAAAAGGTGAAAAACCTAAAGATCTCACTCCTAGTTCTATTGGCATTCAAACTGCAAAGTGATTTTGTCTTTTCCTTTCATCTATTTTTAGGGTTCTAAATGGGTCTTCTCCTTTAATAGGCCCTGGCGACTATATACCCAAAGTTCACATATAATACGAGTGATCATCTATTGTTCTAAGTCACTAAACACTCTAGTAAGAATTTGTAATATGTCTAGTTTATTGACGAGTTTGCCTCTCAACCATTCAAAGGTTTCTAAATTTTATTTCAGCATCTGCATACACTTCACCAGTTGATCATCAAACTTGATTTGAGGAGGTCGATTGAGAAGTTTTTATGGTTCCTCTAGTAATGACTCAGTAGAAGGAGCAGGAGGTGTGTACTTAAATGTACTATCACTAACCATGTGAGACAATTTAATAAGTACATATTCTTCTACAACTATTGTAGGATATGTCTCTGCATTCTTAATTTTCTCAGCCATCTTGGTGTATATTCTCTAGATCCTTCTATTTTTATTGATTCTCTGAGTCTTAGTTAAGGTAGGTTGTATGATGGCACACTTGAGCCTATCCTTGACTAGTATCCTAGTAGACCTAGTGCAAAGTGGAGGGATTTATGCTCCTCTTACTGAAAATTCTATGAGCGGTTCTCTTTTATTCACTTCCTCTAAATTAAGTATTGTAACAACTGTGTCATTGAAGAGCATGTCTTGGTCATCAAAGCCTATGTGAAATTTATTAATCGGGTTGTTCATCAAGTGATTATGGTCAATTGTCAGATTGACATTATCCTTGAATAAGTAGAAGAGCTTTTCAGTGGACATTTCTGAACAATAAGAATGAAGAGTTAAATGACATTCAGAGCTCAATCACAACTTCTTAAATTTTTGAAAATTTTTGTACTAATAAGAGAAGAACTTCAATTGTAAATTTTATAAGTCAAAGTTGAAGCATGTTCATATTAATTTAAAAAAAGTTAAGGAAAAGTTTAGACGTTTGAGTTTGTACAGACTAATTGGAGTTGGATTTGATTTGGTGTGAATTAGATTCATTTGATTAAGTTTTGACTAATTTTAGTTGATTTTAACAAGTTCAGTTAGACAAATTATTCCATTCAAAATAGATCTTAAATTTAATATATTGATAATTCAATTTTCTCTTAGAAATTCACAAATTTAATAGCAGGATGACTTCTAATAGGGACCTCAAAAATAGATTTTACTAAGCAAAAAGTTCTTATGCATCACTATGCATCATATTTCTTCAAGTAATGTGTATTTATGGGGGCATCGAATGTTCACCCATACAATCAGCTAACTTATACTCCTCGATATACTTTCTTTATCATAAACGGGTCTTCCCACATTGGTTCAAACGTGCTACCTATTTTTTGAAGAGTGAGGATCAATTTTCTAAGGACTACGACCAATTCTCTTAGTTGAAAGGTTTTTGGCCGAACTAGTCTATAATGAGCTTGAACCATCTGTTCTTAGTACAGTTCAAGATTCTACAAAGTTGATAACCATGCTTTTTATAATTATTTGAGTTTTACAAAAATTTCATGTTTTGTTCAGGAGGACTCTTCTAACAAGTACCAATCCTTAGGTAAGAAATTTGCTCTTCCTAGGGGAGTATGACTTCTTACCCATAGACCAAGGCAAATGGAGTGGATTGAGTATGTGGTTTTACTTTCAAATGCCTTCTTTAGGATTCAAACTTATTGAATGCTTTAGTTAATCCATTCTCTCTAGGATAATATATGGTGGAATATCTCCAATCAATATTGTGTTGTTTCATGAAATTTTTTAACTTGATACTCATGAATGCAAAAACATTGTTTGATATAGCCCATCAGAAAACATTGAACCAATATACAGTGTGGTTTTTGAAAAAAAGTTGTATATAGTAGGCTTTCACTTCTCACATAGGAATGTCTTTCGCCACTTCAAGAAATAATTCTACTAGTAAAAACTTAAGGCTTTTAGATGAAAGAGGGTCAATAAGTCTCATGATATTTGTACCTCAACATTTGAAGGCTATGAGACAATCATAGGGTGTTTATGTTCACCGACTAATGTAAGACTAGACCATTTATTTGGCATTGATGACATCTTCACACAACCTCCACACAATTATTGATCATCATTGGCTAATAATATCCTATTCTCTTGATTATTGCTTTCATGTTAGGGGCCAGATTGATGAGTCCCACATAATTATGAATTTATCTCTTTAATGATCTTCTTATCTTCATTCTTTTGCCAGCAATGTAACCCCATGTGATTGAAATATCTTTAAAAAAATGTTCATTCATGAGGGCAAAGGATAAAGCTCTGAACTTCATTTAGCGAGCTACTGACTTATTTTAGGGTAGTTTGTCTTCTCGCAAGTAATCAAAAAGTGGTTGTACCCGATTAACTGACTTTTTAATTATGACTGCAGTGATTTATTCTTCGTGTCAATTTTGTAATCCATTTCAACTAAAGAAAGGACCCGATAATCTTGAACTTCAATCGACACTGATTCCTCTTCCAAGCATATTATCTCTTTAGCCAAATTTACTAAACCATCTGCAATGAAGTTATTGCAACAAGGTATTTGGTACCAAGTGACCTTTAGAATCCATTCGAGTAAACTAATAGTGTACATATAATACTGGTAAAATCATGGTTTGAAAATTTTGTATGTTTTAGTGATTTTATTAATTACTAATTATGAGTCCTCGAAGACTTTGACTTCTTGAATGTCCGTCAGATTTTTTAAGTGTAGAATAGTGATTAAGCTTCATACTCCACTTCATTGTTAGTACACGACTCTAACAAATGATATGAGAATATCCTCTTTCAGAGGTTATGAACATAAGTTATATTCTTGATTTTCTGGGGATAATTGATACACTTAAAATATAGTCTTAATGTACACATTTTTATACATATTTTTGATATATTGCACTTTAATGAAAGGTATCTGTGTGTTTTTCTTTCAGGTACAATAAAATGGATAAAAAATAGTGGAAAGTGTGAAAAAGGATCAAATTTGGAGCAAAAATAAAGAAGGTGCAAAAATAAACTGAGGCGCATAAGCACCCATGACTGTCGCTTACGCCATGCTTAAGCTCCAGAAGTAGTTATTTGACAATTCATTGAATTTGTACAAATTTTTGAAGAGGTTTTTGAAGCAACTCTTGGTGAAAACGTGGGAAATAGTTAATAAAACATGAGAAATAGTTAATAAATACGAAAATTCATTCAATTGGCTTGTTAAAGGAGGAAACTTGTAGAAGATTCATTGAATGAGAACACATTTTAAAGAGATAAAAAGACACCTCTTGGACTTTTATAAAAGAAAACTTCAGGAAGATCATAAGAGAGACCAACTCCGTGCCAACAACTATATACTCTGCTGCCGCCGCTTCTGCCGCACATCGCCATCGTCGCCATCCATTTCTCTTTTTATTTTAAGTTTTAGTTTGTATTGTAAGTGAAGGAAAAGATTCAAAGGAACTTCAAGACATTTGGTTGCAAGGATTTGAGATAATTTTTTATCTTTGTGACTACATTTGATTTTAATCTAGACTTCTTGTTTGTGAGCATGATTTCTATTTTGAAACTCAAGTATTGTTGTGTTTTCTGACCGACCTTTTTTTGTAAATCAACAATTACAAGAATTTGATGACGCTACTAGAAGATTTAAATTTTAGCAACGATGCCAAGAACTTGACTGCGACTTTATATATATATTTGATTTAATAAAGATGTATAGATATAATATTCAATAATGTTAAAGTTAAATTTGTCAACGCAAATATACGTATCGCTCAAGTAATATAGGGGTCTAATGGAGTCTTAGATATCGATCCCACAGGGAGAAATAGAATTCTACGGACTAAGATTTAATAAAAAGTAATACTTCAACTACAACGACGTTCAAGTTGCTTATCTGTCACTAATAGACAATTGAA
>NW_018242418.1:125933-128942 GCF_001263595.1 Phalaenopsis equestris
TCCAGGAATCCAAAAGCCTCTACTCTCCAAGCTTATTATTTTTGGCCAAAATGTTCTCTTTAAAGATCTGGATGATTTTCTCAAGAGTTGCTTACGCACCCCTTCAAAATCTGGCCTTATCCATTTTACATGTCACATAATTGTCGATCCCGCCGTCGGCGGCCTCAATGGCGTCATCGGCGGCCTTCTGGAGAATTTGTCCTGTAGCCTCGGGAAAAACTCACCGTCGGCGCCCTAATGTAATTCTCCACATTTTGGTCCTTTTTGCTCCAAATTCGCTCCTTTTTGCATCTTTTTGCTCCATTGACCCTAATTCATCATTCCTGCAACAAAACATCAAAAATACCTTTCTTTAAAGTGCAATATCATTAAAAATAAAATAAAAGAGGTATGAAAATCTCAACATATTTTCCTTTGGTCACGTCTCTAAGTGGATTGAAGCACAAGTTTTACCTCGCTGTGATGCTAAAAGTGTTTCAAGATTTTTAATGAAAAATATTTTCACTAGATACGGAATGCCTAAGATGATTATTACTGACGGAGGATCCCATTTTAGGAATAAATATATTCAGAGATTGGCAGAAAAATTTCATTTACTTTTTGATTTGACAAATTAAGATGTTAATACCTATTGTGAGAACATGTAAAATCTGAGATGGTATTGTCTTAGTCAACAAATGGTAAGAATCACATTTGATTTCATGTATGAGAATGTAATTTATAGGGTTGAGTGCAAATAAATAGGATAATAAACTTTGAAGGGTGTAGAATTAAAGGAATTTAGAGTGACAGGCTAAAGCCCCCAATTTGATTTGTAGTTTTAGCTTTTGATACGAGATGTAAGCCCCAAGGTGGAGGGAGAAGAGGAAAATCTAGAGTGAGAGCTAGTATCTTCCTTACCTAACCCGTCTTCAAGACTATTCAAACTATAGATTAACTAATATTCTTTATAACATCTCTAGTAATGGTAAAGAATATTATTGCTCATATTTGATACAACCCAATTAGATTACTTCTGCAACAGAATTCCTATACTTATTATTGATTCATGATAAGGAAAAAATATTTTATTTATATTGCCTTCATCTTGCAAATATTTAGTTAAGTTAGTTTGTTACTTACTTTATTTTCAATAATTAAAAATTACAAAAAAATCAAACTTTCATTCTTATTATAGCATCTAGAGTTTAAGTAAGAAGATTTTGCTAGGTAGAATTTTTCTATCTAATTTCTTTTATTTTGTAGATTGCATGTTGTAGTTTTTCCTGTGGGTTTGATATGCAGGGCTTAATTAAAAAGTCCTATATTACTTGATAATGATATGTATACTTGTGCAGTATCCCATATTTAAATATTATCCATATTTAAATATTATAATTGTATATTATAATTGTTTTCTTATTTGATTTGAAGCTAATAATTTACTTAGCTTTTACTTGGGATCAAGTTTTGTCTCTGTTGCAAAATAAGAATTATTATTATGGAATTTAAGAATATAATCACATACATTGTATTAACGTATATAAAAAGAATTGTTATCAAGTTTTTGGCACCGTTGTCAGGGAGAAGATTAACGAACATTGCAAAATTTTTAAAAGAAATTTTTAGAAAGCAAATTTCTATTTTTATAAAGTCTTATTTAAGTTTCTTAGATTTATTATAGGAATATGTAGTGATATTTTTATATAAAGTTCTTGTTTGTATGTTTTTATTTTATTTTATGTGTTTTGTAGTAATGTATGCATAGTTCAGGTTTCACGGGACTTGTGCCCTATGATTTTGAATTAGAAAGAACTATTTAAAAAAATAAAAATTACTCTATGATTTTCAATTAGAAAGAACTATTTAAAAAAATAAAAATTACTGAAAAAAATAAAAAAAATTCAAGAAATGATAAATCAAAATAATCAAAATGCTGAAGAGTTTAGAGCTTTAAAAGATTATGCAAAACCTAAAGTGGATGAAGTTTGTTGTAGTATTTAAAAACACGCTTAGTGGCTAATTTATTTGAACATAAACCTGTTATTATCCAAATGGTATAAAATAATCAGATTGGGATAACACCAATTAAAGATCTAAATTTACATCTTGCCAATTTTCTAGAATTATGTGCTACATTTAAATATTATGGTGTATCAGATGATGCTATAAGACTTAGACTTTTTCCTCTCTCACTAAGAGATAAGACTAAGATATGGTTATATTTGTTAGCACCTGGATCTATAAAAACTTGGGGTGATTTAGCGCAAAAATTCTTTGATAAATATTTTTCACCATGAAAAACTGTGAAGTTTAGAAATGATATTACATCTTCTTGTCATTTTGAAGGGGAATCTATTTATGAAGTATGAGAACAATTTAAAGAACTATTGAGAAAGTGTCGACACCATGCTACACCAGATTGATTAATAATTCAAACCTTTTATAATGGATAAGCTAGATTTCTTAGATCTATTATTGATGCCGCTGATAGCGGTTCTTTGATGTCAAAACCATTTTGTTGGCATCATTTTTTTTTATTTTTGATGTCATGTGTGTCCAGGACGTCGATATTACTTAAGGAGGGCGTCCATGTCGTTAACTATTCAAATACGGGCTAAAAATACACAAATTATCATTTTGGATCGTTTGCTGAAAAAAGTGGTCTGAACGACCTCAGACGACGAAATGGACCACATGAGTGTGTCCGAAACGTCGATTTTATCTACGAAGGTCGCTCGTTGGACCACAGATTCGCGTGCGGGCAAAAAAATGCTCAAATTTTTATTTTTGGCCCGATTGCTAAAATAAGTGGTCCGAACGACCCCAGGCGATGAAACGGACAATGCGGTCCCGTTCGGAACGTCGAATTTACCTAGGGGAGAATTTCATTTTGCTGCGATGAAGTGTTCGACAAAAAGATGCAGAGATATAGTAATAATAATAATAATAATAATAATAATAATAATATTATTATTATTATTATTATTATTATTATTATTACTATATCTTTGCATCTTTTTGTCGACC
>NW_018242418.1:129773-130616 GCF_001263595.1 Phalaenopsis equestris
ATTTTTCTCATACTTTGCATCCCTCACGGCCTCCTATGTCTTTTTGTTGTCCTCTATGCACACTCTGTGAGATGCTGGAGCGTGGATCGGATGCCGGCGAGCTTCGAGCGAGCAAAGAGACACAGCGCACGGTGGTGAGATCCTCTAAACTCCTAGCTAACCTTAGGTTTAATGGTGTCTAGGCGTGTGGGTTCGATCGCCCACACGGGATGCATTCGCCGGCATGGGTCGGCGCGAGGACGTGCCTGTGTGATGGATCGTCGATTTCCTAGAGCTAGCCTTTAGGTTAGGACTTTCTGTGCATAATCAAACACCCCTCGTAGAGCCGAGTGTCTCCCTTTTGTTGTGAGTCTTAGCACAAGTCCCGATCCCGATGGGTCGGAGTCCCTCACCCCCCTTGCTTTGGGTTTCCCCAGCTGTACTTAGAGAAGCTAGGGGGTCAGACTTGGCAAAGCGAGAGAAGCTTCGTAGCTGGCTCACTTTGCAAAGTGTGGAGGAGTTCGCGAAATGTTAAAAACTTTGTAGCTAGTACATTTCGCGACGTCGTGGAGAGTTTTCCCCTCAGAGATCCGGGTCATTTGCATCTCATTGTTTGCATATGTGTGTCTTACATTGTTGCATATTGTGTGTCATATATCACATTTGCACCTGCACTTGTACCTTGCACCTTGCATTTACACGTTGCACCTTGCACTTGCACGTTGCACTTGCATCTTATATCTTGCACTTGCACCTTGCACTTGCACGTTGCACTTGCACTTACATCTTATAGCTTGCACTTGCACCTGCACCGACACCACTTGTGCCTCAATCGGTTATCCTGAACCGGTCACATCACTTGCG
>NW_018242419.1:0-18411 GCF_001263595.1 Phalaenopsis equestris
AGTCTCAGCTTCCAGGGCATCTTCTACAATGATTTAAGATTTAAAGAACATTATGCACCTGTCTTTGTAATCTCTGAACACCCCCCCAATACCTACTGTGTGAGTTGAAAAGCTTCCATCAATATTGACTTCTATGTAGGAGTATTGTGGTTTCTCCCAAAAGACCTTAATCACTTTTCTGCAGTTATGTTCCTTGCTTTGGTTAATTTTCAAGATGTTAGGTGAGTCTTTCCATATAATCAGCTTTCTGATGTAAGCAAGGCAGTTTTCCACCACTATTTCAACAATCACAATGGTGTCTTCACGCTTGCTTTTGTTCCTTGCATTCCATATAAACCAAGCAACGATGAAAGGGATTATGCTAAGGTTGAGTCTTTGCCAATCTAACCAGCACTTCTTCAGCTGCTCCCAACCCAAATTAATAGTGTTGATGTGGAAATTAGTTATCAAGGAAGTCCAAACCATCCTGGAGAATTCACACTGGAAAAATAGATGTGTGGATGTCTCTTCACTGCTCTTGCAGAGTTTACATT
The DNA here is from genome assembly GCF_001263595.1 of Phalaenopsis equestris. Taxonomy (NCBI): domain Eukaryota; kingdom Viridiplantae; phylum Streptophyta; class Magnoliopsida; order Asparagales; family Orchidaceae; genus Phalaenopsis; species Phalaenopsis equestris. The sequence goes on from NW_018242419.1 coordinate 534, forward strand.
TGGAAGGTCCCTTCAAAACCTTTAACTTGAATATATCATCAGTAGATATCAAGTTTTTTAGCACTCTCTAGGAGAAGAAAGACATAGAGGGAGTTAGGAATTTGTTCTGTAGTTCCTCTCCCCAAGAAGTTGTCTCCCAGGTGAACAACTGATTATAGATAGCATTGGTCACACTTTGAGTGGACTTTGCTTTAAGAATCACCCTATCTTTTTTATTTCTGTCAAATTGAATTTTTTATACATTCGTCACTAAATGTTCCTTAACCACATTTTGGAGTACATCTTGAAACAAATTCTGCCCCTCCCAACAAACCTTCACAATCAGGTTCTTGTCAATCATGTCATCCAAGAGTTCAATGTTGTTCTATGGGCACCATTTAACCTATCAGAAGTTTATGTTTCCTTCCCAGCTCTCAAGTGTATAATTTTTTAGCTTGTTCCTTCACTTTCAACATTTCTTTCCAGGTCTTAGAGTCCCCAAGTTTGACCCTCACCAGGTTAGGGTGTTCAGTTCTGCAATACTTGGAGCACATGAAATTTGCCCATAGGTTATCATTCTTCCTAAACTTTAGCCATAATTTGCACATGCTAATTTGTTGTAGTTGTTGGAGTCCCTTGAAACCCAGACCCCCAGCATATAAAGGTTTAGCTACTTTCTGCCAGCTGGCCTAGATCAGTTGTTTCCTTTTCTCAGACCAAAGTAATCTGTTGAAGGTTCTTTCCAGCATGAGTTGTGTGCTTTTCTTCATCACAAGCACTTGGAGTGTGTACAAAGAGAAGGTTGTGATAATGCTTTTTAGCAAGTTTGTTCTACCCCCTTTTGATAGAAAGGAGTTTGTCCAGCCTTGGAGAGTTGCAATGGTTTTATTCACAATTTCCTTAAACTGTATTTGTTTGTTCCTTCCCTTATTTAGATAAACCCCCGAGTATTTGAAAGGGGTATCCATAGCAGTGAACCCAGTGAGCTCTATTGTCCATTGTTTGCAAGCAATGGAGCATTTCCTGCTAAAAAGAATCTGGCTTTTCTCTTTTTTCACTTCAAAGCCAGAAGCTTGCTAGAATTTTTAAATACCTTCATAAAGAGTTTTAATAGCATTTTTGTTGGCCCTAGAGAATATCAGGATATCATTAGCATATATTAGATGGCTAATATCTTGTTTGGATATGTTATGATATATGTTGTAATCTTTTCTGGTCCCTGGTTTGTCTATTATTTTAGACAAGTAGTCTAGTGCAAGTATAAAAATGGTGTTGGTGATAAAGGATCACCTTGCCCCGATCCCCTATTTTGCTTGAAAAACCCATGGTTTTTTGCATTAATTATTATAGTGTTAGCATTTCCTTCCAACCATCTTTGGATGATTTTGCATGAATCATTTGTAAAGCCCTTGGACTTCATAATCTCCACGGTGAAACTCCAATTGATCATGTCATAAGCCTTTTTTCTGATCCAGTTTAAAAATGATGTTATCCCCTCCGTATGATTTATCTAAGTCCAAAAGGAGTTCTTGAGCAAGCATAACATTATCCTCAATGCTTCTCCCATTCACGAAATTTTCTTGTTTGGGGCTAATAAGATGATGAAGAATAGGTTGTATTCTCATTACCAAAAATTTGCTTATGATCTTGCTCACAATGTTGGTAAGGCTGATAGTTCTGTAATGACTCCAATGTTCTTTCAGTAAGGATTTTGTAATAAAAATAATGGTTGCAGTACTGAAGTAGTCATGTAAAGGTTGTCCCTTAAAGTAGTATTGGATGGCTTCAACAATCTCATTTTTTATGACATTCCAAGCCTTCTTGTAGAAATATGCAGTGAACCCGTCATGGCCTATAGTTTTGCCACTATCTATTGTGGAAAGGGCTCTTTTAGTCTCTTCCTCTCCTGTGGTCTCAGCTAAATTTACCTTGGAGAAAAAGTCTTTGTCAGCTTGGAACAATTCAGACTCCACATGCTATCTTTCAGTTAGTCTACACTGTATAAGTTCTTGATAGTAGGCTACAACACTTTCAGCTATCCCTTTGTCATCTCTAATCCAATTGCCCTGGTTGTCTTTAATACAATGGATGGTGTTGCATTTTATTTTTTATTTAATGCAAGCATGATAAATGTTAGTGTTTTTATCTCCATCAATAAACTTATTTTTGGCTGCCTTCTGCTTGAGGAATTGCTTTTTCCACTCTACTGCATTCAGTAACTTTTCATCGGCTTCCAAAAAAGATGTTTCTCCCACATGACCCTTACTGTGTTCTTCCTCCAGGAGATGAAGATATTTCTCAGTCTGTTCCACTCCTTTAAAAATGTTCCCAAAAGTGTTCCAATTCTATTTATTAAGAGCCTTAGCAGTCTTTTTTTGCAGATTCCACAACTTGATTAGAGGGTTTGTGTGATCACAGTCCTTCCAACTCTCCTTCACAAGCTGTATGAAATCTATGTGGCTGGACCAAACATTAAGGTATCTGAAAAGAGGTCTATTGTTATGTTCATTGGCAGAGATGGAAATCAACATAGGTCTATGATCAGACCCAGCCAAGCAGAGGTATGTAACGGTAGTTTGCAAGTAGTTCTGAATCCAACTATCATAAACTAGTATCCTATCCAACCCTTACCATATTTTTTGCCCTTCTCCAAGTAAACTCAGAGCCATTGAATCCCAGGTCAAAGAGCCCAGCAGTATTAATGTTGTCATTGAACTCAGTCATATTTTTAAGGGATGGATTTTTGCCCCCTTTTTTTTCAGCAGGTGAAGCAATGAAGTTGAAAAATCCGCCAACAAACCAGGAATTATCATTCAAACCCCTGATTTGTGAATATCATTCCAAAGTTCTAGTCTGGTAGTTTTAGAAGATTCAGCATAAACAAAAGTGGCATATCCAACCTTTTCTGCCATGTTAAAAGAGCAGTGCATAAATTGTGTGTGATTTAGCAGAACCTTGCAGTTCATTTCATCTCTACACAAAATCCAGATCTTGTTATTCAGATTGGTGGAAAAGGAAAAGCTTGGAAAGAGTTTGACATACTTCTGATGGTTATAATGAACCAAAGGTTCAAGTATAATTAAGCACCAGCACTTGTATTTATTGTTTAAAAACTTTAATCTTTTGAAGGAAGGGGGATCAGCAATCCCCCTTATATTCTAGCATAGCATATTAATCATGTTGTTGGGGTAATTGGGATGAGGGTTGGGATCTTGTCCTTCCCTTAGTTGCTTGTGAGTTTTTTTTTCTTTGATCCTTTTGATGTTCCTCATTATTGATGTGTAGGTCTTCTCTGATCTTCTTTTTTCTTTTTTTTTGTTGTGTTAGCCATTCACTTTCCATTGATTGTTGAAGGTCTGAGATCATTTTCTCTGAAGGTGTGATGCTCTTCATTTTCTGCTTGTGGACCCCTCTTTAGTTCCTTTATTTTGTGAGGACTGTCCTAAGTTTTCTATTCCTTTGTTTGGGCGATTATTGACATAATTAACCTCCTCCAAGTCATCATTTATTATTCTGTCATTAATTTGTATTCCTCCATCATTTTCGATTGGAATTTTCTATGTGAGGGACCCAACAGGTTGAGTTGCTCCTTCATGCTCCCTTTTATCACCCAATTGTCTGTCAGCAGGGCTTTTTGTTCTTTTCATTTGGTTTTTCTTTCTTCTTGCTTGTTGTGTTTCACCTTCAGAAATCAGATTAGTTTCCCTCTCCTCAGTGACTTTAGGAGGTGAAATATTTGGTCTCTTAGTGGGAGGATGTAGCCTGTAGCATCTTTCTTGAATATGTTCAAATATTTTGCAATGTTGAAAATAAAAAGGTTTTTGTTCCATAACTACCTCCTACTGAAAGCCTTTTGATTCATCACCAATCCACACTCTTTTCAGCTCAAGCACTGTGATATTCCTTTCTATTAGTACTCTTGCACTTGTTGGTCTTGCTTTGTTGTAAGTGGGTGCATCCACTTTGAGAGGACTACCAATGACACTCCCAATGTTAAAAAAGGCATTGAGATTGAAAAGTGAAGTGGAAGGCCTGGTAATTTGAACCAGATTGGTACTACTGGTGGCTCCCTGGTAGGGTCAAAGTCAAGGGTCCATTTAAGTATTTTCATAAAAGCTCCAACGATTCTAATGGACCGTTTGGCAAAGAGTCTAGCATAATCTTCTTCTATGGTTAATTGTATTAGGAGGTGCCTTCCATGAAGTAAGCCCAGCTTCCATAAGCCAATGAATTCCAGTGAGTCAAAGAAACCTCTCACTAGCTCCATTTTAGGGTGTCTCAAACTGAATTTGCCAATAATAGTGAATTGAACCTCCTTCTTGAGTTTGTTTAGTTAATGATTTGAGAAAAAGACATAAGGTTCCCGTTCCTTAAGTCCAACAGGATGGATGCAAGATGAAGTTCCTTTTCCTACAGCTGTGTCATGGAACTCTTGTGGGAACACAAGTTTCTCCATGTCATGCAGTGTTTCCACATTTTTTCCAACCACTCCAGCATAAGTGGCTCTCGTCCACTGTGCATTAGTCTCCAAGTCAATAGGGGATGCCACTGTGAATGCCACAATGCATCAAAAACCTAGAGGGGCCAAAGAGGAGTAAGACAAAAAACCTTGAACCCGGGTGAGTAAGAAAAAACTCAAAAGGTTCCATATTACTTTGGGACTCCCCCAAAAAATTCTACTTTAGAGCAACAACCTCAGAAAATAAAAAACTTTCATGGAACAGTAACTTACAGATTTGAAGACCCAAAGCCCGGGAAAGCCGAAAACCAATAAACCCTCCAAACAACAGAAAAGGCTTAGAAACCTCTCCCACACTACCCTTAAGACAGTCTTCCTCAAAGAATAGCTGCCAAGCTCCATTCTCTTTGCAGAAACCCTAGCAGAGCAGTTCCTACCGCCACCATCCTGAAAAAATTATATATACATATATATATGTATATATATATGTATATATATGTATATATATGTATATATATGTATATATATGTATAACGTCGTCAGCCCGACATACCATTTGCTTAGTTAGGTTGAATTAACATTAAAATTTCTTTTAATTGTGTTATGTGCCCTTCATAATAATGTTTCAATCGATGTCAATTAACTTTAAATATATTTCCATCATTAGGATCTTTAACAACAATAGTTCCATAATGATTAATAACAACAATTCCATAATGATAAACTTTAATAACTTTAAATGGTCATAACCATTTGAATTTCAGTTTTCCTGAAAATAATCTCAATCTTGTACTATATAATAGAACTTCTTATCCAGGTTCAAACTTTTTATTAATAATATTCTGATCATGACATATTTTCATTTTCTCTATGTAGATTTTTGTATTATCATATCTTTCATTTCTAATCTCCTCAAGTTCATTGAGTTGCAATAATCTTTTCTCACCAGCTTCTTTTATATTAAAATTAAATTCTTTAATAGCCCAAAATGCTTTATGCTCCAATTATACTCTTAAGTGACATGTTTTTCCAAAAATAAGTTTATATGGTGACATTCTTATAGGAGCCTTATAAGCAGTTCTAAATGCCTATAATGTAGTATCTAATCTAGTAGGTTTACCTCTTTTTTTCTAAAATTCATTTATTTTCATGATTTGATATCTCTGCTTGACCGCTAGTGTGAGGATGATAAGTAGTAGATAATTTATATATAATATCATATTTCTTAATAAATTTTTTGATTCTCTTATTCCTAAAATGAGATCCTCCATGAGTAATAATTACTCTCGGCATTGTGGCTGGGGGGTTTTTTTTTTCTAAACACTCCGAGAATCACATATGGGTACATCTATAGCCTAAATCCATTTGGACATATAATCAATAGCAAATAATATATATAAATTTTCAAATGAAGGCATAAATGGTCCCATAAAATCTAATCCCCACAAATCAAAAATTTTAACTTCTAATGTGTAATTTAGAGGCATTTCATTTCTTCTATTCTAGAAATATTTCTTACTCGCTGACATCGATTGCATGTTTTAATATATTCATTAACATCTCTAAAAAGATTAGGCCAATAAAATCCAGCTTGCAAAATCTTATATGTAGTTCTACTTGTTCCAAAATGTCCTCTAAATTCAGAACCATGGCATCTTTCAATTATCTTTTGAGTTTCCTCATAAGGCACACATCTTCGAATAATTAGATCTTTACATTATTTATATAAATATGGATCATCCCAAAAAATAGAATTTTGAAACATATATTAATTTCTTTAATTGTGGAATTTGGATATCAGGTGGTAAGATATCACTTACAATATAATCTACTATATCAGCATACTATGGTACATTCATTTCATTAGTACTATATAATTGTTCATCAATGAAATTAAATAAAAGTTCATTTGAAAAATAAGTTAATATTTCTCTTTCTAGTCTAGACAAATGATTAGCTATTTGATTATCATTTCTCTTTCTATCAACTATCGTAAAATCAAGCTCTTATAAGAGAAGTATCCATCTAATTAATTATGGTTTAGAATCCTTCTTTTGCATTAAGTATATAATAGCAGAATGATCTGTATGCACTATACATTTAGTTCCAATTAAGTAAGGTCTAAATTTTTCAAAGACCTAAATAATAGCTAGTAACTCTCTTTCAGTAGTAGTGTAGTTAATTTGAGCATCATTTAGAGTTTTACTAGCATAATAAATTACTTTAAGAACTTTGTTGTGTCTTTGTCCTAAAACAACGCCAATAGCATAATCACTAGCATCGCAAATTATTTTAAATGGTTTCTCCCAGTCAAGTGGAACTATTTTAAGTGCAGTGATTATTTTTTTTAATATACATTCCTCGTTAAAATCAAATTTTGTAACTTTTTCTAAAAGTTGGCATAATGGCTTAGTTGTTTTTGAAAATTTTTTATGTAACGCTTGTAGAAACCAACGTGGGAAACCAGCATGTCCTAAAAAACTTCTTACCCTTTTAACATTAGTCGGAGGTGGTAATTTTTCAACAACTTGAACTTTTGCAGGATGTACTTCCATGTCATTTTTAGAAATTTTATGCCCCAGTACAATTCCTCCCCTAACCATAAATTGACATTTTTCCCAATTTAGTACAATGTTGATTTTTTCACATAATTCCAGAACTTTTTCTAAATTATTTAAACATTGAATATCGAAAAATCATCCATAAACAATTCATATCCTTATTCAATAAAATTAATAAAAATTGACATCATATATCTTTGAAATGTTGTAGGTGCATTGTACAGTCCAAAAGGCATTCTACGAAATACAAATGTTTCATATGGGCTTGTAAATATTATTTTCTCTTGATCCTCTAGAGCAATTAGAATTTGATGATAGCCGTCTAAAAAGCAATAGTATTTACCGATATATCGATCTAAAAAGCAATAATATTTATTTTCAGCTAACCTATCCAACATTTGGTCTAGAAAGGGTAAAGGAAATTGATCTTTTTTTGTGGCCATATTTAATTTTCTATAGTCAATACAAATTCGCCAACTAGTAACTTGTCTTATTAAAATTAATTCATTTTTCTTGTTTTCTTCAACGATCACTCCTCCTTTCTTCGGAACACAGTGAATTGGACTTACCCAAGCACTGTCTGAAATAGGATATATAATTCCAACTGAAATATGATATAGAATTCCAGCATTTAGCCTTTTTAAAATTTCTTTTTTAACAAATTCTTTCATTATTGGGTTTAATCTTCTTTGAAAATAAACTTTAGATTCATATTGTTCATCTAATAGAATTCTGTGCCTATAAATAAGACTAATTCCTTTAGTATTTACTAAAGTCCATCCAAAAGCCTTTTTATATCTTTTCAACATTTCTATTATTTTTTTCTCTTTAATTTTAGTTAACTCAGAAGATACAATAACAGGCAATGTAGATGACTCTCCTAAAAATACATATTTTAAATTGACAGGTAATATCTTCAGTTCAAGTTCGGGTGATTTAATACTTGAAGGAATAAGATGTTTATTAACATTTTCCAACAAGTTTAAAGTTTCAAATTTGTCCTAAATATAATCCAAATCCTCTTTTTTTGTCCCAACCTTATTTTCAAAAAGATCTCCTAGCTTTAATTTTTCTTAAAACTCATTCTGAAATTGCTCATTACTCAGATAATCAGTTACTTCCATCTTAAAACATTCCTTATCTTTTTCTATTGCAGTATATTTCATAGCTTTTGCTATATTAAATGTTACGTCTTGATCATTAACTCTCATTATTAATTCTCTTTTTTGCACATCTATCATAAGTCTCTCTGTTGCAAGAAATGGTCTCCCCAAAATAATAGGAATCTCTTTATCTTCCTACATATCTGATACTATAAAATCTAGAGGGAAAATAAATTTATCCACTTTTACTAATACATATTTTATAACTCCTTTTGGATAATTTATTGAACGATCAACTAACTGATGAGTTACAGTAGTAGGGGAAATCTCTGTCATTTCTAAATGTTTAAAGATTGACAGAGGCATAAGAATGATACTCGCTTCTAAACGTTATAAAACTATTCCAAAAAACATTTCACCAATCACAAAAGGTATAGTAAAACTACCAGTATCTCTTAATTTTTCAGGAAGCTTTTTCTGAATAGTAGCACTACACTCTTCACTAAGTGCAACGGTCTCAAAATCTATAAACTTCCTTTTCTTGTTTAGTATATCCTTCATAAATTTCACATAACTTGACATTTGTTCCAAAACTTTAACAAAACGAATGTTTATCGTTGACTTCTTAAGGATTTCTAAATAATTTTTAAATTATTTAACTTTATTATTCTACTTCAGTCTTTGAGGAAACGGAGGTAATACTTTTTCTAAAGGACCTTATGTTTGTTAATTTTCATTTTGGTCATATTCTATTTCTTCCTTCTCTTTATCAACTTCAGTTTCTCATCAGATCCTTGTTTCAACTTCTTTTCCAAATCATAATTAAAGAGCTTTAATTTGCTCCTTGTTTTGATCTTTTCGGTTAACTTCCACAATACTCGGAAGAATTTTGAAAGGTCTGTTACTGAGTGCAGTAACAATATGTCCTAATTGATTTTCAGTATAATTAATACTAGCCCCTTGATTCTGTATTTAATTTCCCATGATCAACATTACATCTTCCATTATCAACTTCTTTTCCTTAACTTGTGGGTTCGGGTTAAAGTTAAATCCATGAGGATAATAAGGCCGAAAATTAGGATTTCCTTGGTTGTTCAAATTTTTGTGGGAGGTTCACCAAATTGTTATAATTATTCCAATAAAAATTAGGGAAAAATTAAGGTGATTTTTCCATCTAGGGTTATAATAACTAGAATAGGGATTGTGATTTTGATTATTTATAACATTTAAGGGTTCATAAGATGATTGAGTATCGATTATCTACCCTAGTGAATTTTCCTCTAATACTGGGGGTATTTGAGAATAGTTCACTCCAATTTGATCGATCTTTTTTTGAAATACAGCAATTTGACATGAAAAAATAGACATTACATCAAAATCATGAATACTAGATACTCTCTTAGGATTTACCTTTTCAAAGGGCCTTTGAAAATTTTTAGTAGCCATTTCTTCGATTAAAGAGTATGCTTCATCAAAAGGTTTGGATATGAGTGATCCACCTACAACAGCATCTATAATAATTCTAAGTGATCCAAGTTCTAAGTGATCCAACTAATCCATTGTAAAATGTTTTAATTATTAACCAATCTAGTAAAGCATAGTGCAAAAATTTTCTAAGAAGACCTTTAAATCTTTCCAAGGCTTCATATGTCGATTCCCCTTCAAACTAACAAAAAGATGTAATATCATTTCTAAGCTTAGCAGTTTTTTAGGGTAGAAAATATTTAGCAAAGAATTTTTGTGATAGTTCTCCCCAAGTTCTGATAGATCCAGATGTTGATGTTGATGATTTTAACCAAGCTTTGGCTTTATCCCTTAATGAAAAAGCAAAAGTGTGAGCCTAACAGCATCATTAGACATCCCGACATATTTTAAAGTAGCTCAAATTTCAAGAAAACTAGCAAAATGTAAGTTAGGATCTTCAGTAGGTGTTCCACCAAACTAATTTCTTAGTACCATTGGGATAATAGTAGGTTTAAGCTCAAATGATTTAGTAGTAACATCAGGATTTTAATTAGTCAAGTGAAGTTCATCTGCTGTCCGATTAGAAAAATTTGTTAAAGGGGCTTGTCGATTTTCATTTGTTTGATTATCAAATTTATTCACCATTTTGTTTAAATTTTTAATTTCTTTTTTGTATTTTTAAATTTTTCTAAGAGTATGTTCTAATTCTAAATCCTAAGGTGCTAAACCTTCAGATCCAATATTTCACATAAACAAATATAATAAGTAAGAAAAACTTCATAAAAATACTCTTAAATATATCATTATTTATTTTTAGATTTTTAATTTAATTTTTTTTTTGATAATTTTTATTTTGTATATTTTATCTCTAAATTTCCTAATTTACTAAATCTATTTAATTTACCACTACCTTCTCCGGCAACGACACCAAAAACTTGATTCCGATAAAAATATAGTTGTGTAAAATTTATATAAGTTTGACTCTAGTATGCAACTATGCCAAAATCTTGATGAAATATTTATGATTTAAGAATTTAAGCAATTAATGTTGGGATTCTATGCAAGTATACGTATCGTTATCAAGGAATAAATGAATTTCTATTCAAGCCACAATTATCGATCCCATTGGAAATGTTTAAATTTGAAATGATAAGTTAACAAGAAAATTCATAGAAAGTTAAACAAAATTACTGCCACTAATTTGAAATGCTGAGATATTATCAAAAAAAATTATTTAATTATAAGCAAAACTAAAGTGCAAAGTTTAAACATTAACTACTAAACTACTAAGCTATATTTTTGTGACGAAATTTTCTTAAGTGAAAAAAGCATATTTCCCATTATAATGAAATTTTGGTAAAATGAGATGAGATAAATGATTTTAATATGTTTCTTCCCAAATACGAGCAGTTTTAATTCTCTACCCTGATACAATGTTATAGAAAATTGTTAGCTAATCGTAGGTGTAGTCCCAAAATTAGTGGTTAGGCAAGGGGGATACTCGCTCCCACTCTAGAGCTCTCATTTCCCTTCACTTGAAGGTTAACTCTCGCTTTAGTTTTTAAACACTTGAGATTTTACTTTGTCACCCTAAAATCTCTAATTCTACACCCAACAACGTATATTTTTTTATTTATTTGCACTTAATTCCAAATACTCTTTCATAGAATCAAATGTGACCCTCACTCTATTGTAGAACTCATAATTCATTTCCTGTATCATATGGTTCACAACAAATTGGCCAGATAAAAAAGTACATTAAGTTTGGAGTTGAAAAATCATCACAATTTATTTCATATTTTAATATTGACACATCCATATTATCTCTTACACATCCATATTATCTCTTCCATATTATCTCTTCATTTCACTATATCTCAGGGTAGAGAGAAAGATAAAGAAGACTATTCAGACTTCATGAGAAAGGTATAACAAAACATAAATTTCATTCAGAAAGGAAAGTTCATACAACGCTAATAAACAAACAACACTTATCTGAACCTCTTTCTCAAAGCAAATCCCTTGTAGCCTCTTCTAGGAAATTTAGGAAGAAGAAATCTCTCACTTTTCTCCTTCTCCAACACTCTCGGAGAAGATTTCACACTTAATATCACTACATAAACTCTAAACTCCTAAAGATAAATCACTAATAGACTCCTGAATGCTGGTAGAATGAAGATGGAAAACGTGTATGGAGGCGAGGTGTGGCAAAAATGAGCAAGGAGAAATGAAGAGGAGCCCATGTTTTGATCAATTTTGGCCCCAAATAGAGCCTAGAGACAGTTCTCCAATAGGTGCATCCAAAAAACCTTCGAAATATGTCCAAATTTGTTGAATCTTCTAGCAATAGGGTCTAAACCAACATTGACGCCGTCAGCGCTAATGTCCTGTATTTAATTTCACTACTCTTTGTTAAATGGCGTCGTCGGCACTGCTTCTGGCGTCGTCAGCGTTGAGTAAAATCCATCAGCTGTTCTATAAGTCTACGCCATCGTCACTGCTCCTAGCATCATGGCGCCGAGTATTTCTTCAAAAAAACCCCATTTTGACTCCAAATTCCATCCTTTTTGCTTCCTTTTTGCTTCAAGTCCTAAAAGCCAACAACCTATAAGAAAACACAAATATAACTTCCATTAAAGTATAATATCAGTGAAAAATGAGTATAAAATATGGGTTTAAAAATGCATATCTTTTTTACGTATCAATCGATCCCACATCAATGGGTTTTTCCACTTGAATGCAACAATATAAAATGGAACTTTCTCTTATAACTCTACTAATCTTCATGGTAGGGAGTAATTTTGTAGATATGATGAAATGTCGTTTTTTTGATATTGGATTAAACACTGAAGCAGAGAAACTAATGTATCCTTCATCTCAGATTTCTCAATTATCATTTTCATCCGTCAGAAAATTATATACATCTTCCATCATATCTCTCATTAGGATAAAATTTGTATAATGACAGATTAGAACATATTTTATCATATAAAAATCATTAATTTCATTCAGAGTAGATAGTACAGCCTTACCTGGAACAAAGACGACTCCTTGGGTAATTCCATGTAAGTTTGCATAGAATTTCTTTACAATTGGTACAACAACTTCAGCGGTAGTGTAACACAGAACTTCCCAACGTCTCTGCACAAGAATTTTCTCAATCTGTGAACTTGGATCACTCAATCCATGATTAACAAAGCCTCTCTCCTTGATAAGTATCTTTTTTGTAATGACTTTGTTGTATAATCTCTGCGTGTCGAAACTGATAAATCTTCTTCTATTAAAAACTCCATATCTTGAAGTATTTCTGGAATTGGAAGCCATGGAATTCAAAATTAGGAAGTTTCTGGTATTCCAAGGCAATTTTTAGGCCTTTAAAAACACCTCTCAGTAGTTATTTAGGAGTGAAATCCCGTCAAAGTCCACCGCATTCACTCTGAATGTGCAAAACTGCTCAAGACGCCGTTGGCTCTCCGGATGGCGCTGTCGGCGCCATGGTTTATATAGGCGGGCATCGTCGGTACCAAAGGCCAAAATCGTGTCTTTTATTTTTTTTGTTCAATTAGATTCCAAATTTTATTCTAATACTAATAATTGTCTTAATTTATAATATATAAAATTGTGTAGGACTCATAAATATTATTATTTCCTAAAAAAACTTATTAAACAAAATAGTAATATATAGATATATGGATTTATATATGGGTTGTCTCCCACAAAGCGCTTAGTTTAACATCATCAGTCTGAGGTACCATCGTTTAATCAGGATGACTTAACATTAAAATTCTTTAAATTGTAGAATGTGTACTTCATAGTATTGCTTCAATCAATGCCCATTAACTTTAAATATATTTCCATTTTTAGGATCTTTAATAACAACAGTTCCATAATGATAGATGTTAATCACTTTAAATGGTCCTGACCATCTGGATTTCATATTTCCTGAAAATAATCTCAATCTTGTATTATATATTAAAATTTCTTGTCCAGGTTCAAACTTTTTCTTAATAATCTTCTTATAATGTCATATTTTCATTTTCTCTTTATTTTGCATTATCATATGCCTGATTTTTAATCTCCTCAAATTCATTAAGTTGTCATAATGTTTTCTCCCCAGCATCTTTTAGATTAAAATTAAATTCCTTAATGGCCCAAAATGCTTTATGTTCCCATTCTTCTAGTAAGTGGCACATTTTTTCAAAAATAAGTTTATATGGGGACATTCTTATAGGAATCTTATAAGCAATTATGTATGCCCATAATGCAGTATCTAATCTAGCAAATCAATCCAATTTATAATAATTTATAGCTTTTTCTAAGATATCTCTGCTAGACCGCTGGTCTGAGGATGATAAGCAGTAGAGAATCTATGCATAATCTCATACTTCTTAATCAATTTTTTGATTCTCTTATTCTTAAAATGAGATCATTATTCCTAAAATGGGATCCTTCATCAGTACTAATTACTCTCGACACTCCATATCTTTTAAAAATGTTTTAATTTAAAAACTTAGAGACACTCTGTGCATCACATTTAGGTACAACAACATCTTCAATCCATTTGGACATATAATCAACACTAAATAATATATATAAATTTCTAAATGAAGGCATAAATAGTCCCAAAAAATCTAATCCCCAAACATAAAAAATTTCAACTTCCAATGTGTAATTTAGAGGCATTTTATTTCTTCTAGAATTATTTCCTACTCACTGACATCTCACATGTTTTAATATATTCATTAACATCTCTAAATAGAGTAGGCTAATAAAATCTAGCTTGCAAAATTTTATATGCATTTCTATTTGTTCCAAAATTTCCTCCAAATTTAGAATCATGACATCTTTCAAATATTTGTTGAATTTCTTCATAAGGCACACAAAATCTAATAATTAGATCTTTACATTGTTTCTATAAATATGGGCCATCTCCAAAATAGAATTTTAAATCATATAAAAAATTTCTTTAATTGTTGATTCTTAATATCTAGTGGTAAAATATCACTTAAAATATAATTTACTATATCGACATACCACGGTATATTTATTTCATAAATTATATATAATTGTTCATGAGAGAAATTTTCTAAAATTTCATTTGCAAAATTAGTTTATATTTTCTTTTCTAGTCTAGACAAATGATCAACCAATTAATTATCATGTCATTTTCTATAAACTACCATAAAATCAACTCTTGTAATAGAAGTATCCATCTAATTAATCTTAATTTTGCATCTTTCTTTTGCATCAAGTATTTTATGGCAGAATAATCTGTATGCACAATACATCTGGATTCAATCGGGTAAGGTCTAAATTTATCAAAGGCTTAGACAATAGCTAATAAATCTCTTTCAGTAGTAGTGTAATTAATTTGAGAATTATTTAGAGTTTTACTAGCATAATATATTACTTTAAAAACTTGGTTGTGCTTTTGTTCTAAAAAAACTCAAATAACATAATCACTAGCATTGCACATTCTTCCAAATGGTTTCCCCCAATCAGGTGGGACTATTATAGGTGCAGTGATTAATTTTTCTTTCAATAATTCAAATGCTTTTATGCATTTCTCATTAAAATAAATATTTGTATGTTTTTCTAAAAGTTGCTATAATGACTTAGTTATTTTTGAAAATTTTTTTATGTAACGCCTACAGAAACCAGCATGTCTTAGAAAACTTCATACCCCTCTAACCATAGTAGAAGGTGGTAATTTTGCAGGATCTTTCAGAAATTTTATGCCCGAGTATAATTCCTCCTGCAACCGTAAATTGACATTTTTCCTAGTTTAGTACTAGGTTTATTTTTTCACATAACTCCAGAAAATTTTCAAAATTATTTAAACATAGTTCAAATGAAGTCCCGAATACAGAGAAATCATACATAAATACTTCCATTCCATGTTCAATCAAAATGCTAAAAATTGACATTATACATCTTTCAAATGTCGCAGGTGCATTGCATAGTCCAAAAGACATTCTACGAAAAGCAAATGTTCCATAATGACTTGTAAATGTTGTTTTCTTTTAATACTCACGAGCAATTAGAATTTGATGATAATTGTTATATCCATCTAAAAAGTAAAAATATTTCTTTCTAACCAATCTATTAAACATCTAGAAAGGGTAAAGGAAAGTGATCTTTCCTAGTGGCCATATTTAAATTTCTATAGTCTATACAAATTCACTAACTAGTAACTTGTCTTATTAAAATTGGTTCATTTTTCTCATATAATTCAACGGTCACTCCTCCTTTCTTTGAAACATAGTGAATCAGACTCACCAAGCACTGTCTGAAATATGATATATAATTCTAGCATCTAACAATTTTAAGATTTCTTTTTTAACAACTTCTTTCATTATTGGGTTTAGTCTCCTCTGATGATCAGCTTTGGGTTCATATTAATCATATAATAGAATTCTATGCATACAAATTGAAGGACTAATTTCTTTAATATGTGGTAAAGTCCATCCAAAAGCCTTTTTATATCCTTTCAACACTTCTATTAATTTTTATTCTTGAATTTCAGTTAACTCAGAAGATACAATAGCAGGCATGTTGACCTCACTTTTGGTTGAGGTCTAGAAACTTCTTTAGTAGCCTAGGTCTAGCCATAGGACTTTCCTATTGAGTAGTCTTAGAAAACTAGAAAAGGTACCCTCACCATTAGAAATTCAAAACTCTTCTCTTTACTCAACTTGAAATTCCACATATTGATCTTAACCTCTAGCATTTAGTAGGTAAGATCATTATGAGAGAATTCAAGAAGAGTCCCTATAGGATTACTTGGCCTTAGGATTGACCCTTGGTGTTGGTTTGGAGTTAGGGTACACAATATCCTCACAATACCCTGGCTAAAACCAATACATAAGAACCCAAAATGGGGATTTCATTGATCCATGCTTGAGTTAGAATGGATATTTATCCAATTATACTTGAAATAATAATCTTGGGTCTTTTGCCCCAGACACCCCCAAATTACCTAACTGCCCTTAGGACCTTCCTTTAACCCAAAATCAAAAAATCCTATAAAATTTCTTAACCTCTAGCATTTAGTAGGTAAGATCATTATAAGAGAATTTAAGAAGAATCCCTACAGGATTACTTGGCTTTAGGGTTGACCCGGGGTGTTGACTTGGAACTAAGATACGCCATATCTTCACAATATATTAATCCATGGTTCATTTAGAATGGATATTTATCCAATTCTATGTGGAATGCTTAACTTGGTCTTTTGCCCCTAGGCACCTCCAAATTACCTAATTGCCCTTCGGACCCAAATTTGGCTAATATTCCCAAATTTTGCCAAAATACCCAAAATTTATCAAAAACTCATTCCAGACACCTTGGATACATCCAAATTTGGCAGAATTTCCAAAAATGGCCAAATTACCAAAATACCCCTCCATGACCCAAAATCCAAAAAATTCTAAAAATTCCCAATAAATCCCCATAAATCCAAAATATTCCCAATTTCATTTTGTCCAACTATACCTTGGTCCAATTTGGTCAGTTTGACCATCTTTGACAAAATCCCCAAATTAGCCCCAATATTGGCTAACACCCCAAATTTCAACAATTGAATGTCTTACACCTCAAATTGGCATCCAATTTTTGTTGAAAATCCTTTATAAGGTCATTTGTGACCAAATACAACAATCAATTTGAGCTTAGCCTAAAGCTAGCTCAAGTTTGACCCAAATTAGATCCATAGGCCTAATTTGGGTCTAGAATCAAAACCTATAAAAATCCACCCAAATTGACCACCAAATCAACTTTAAAACAATTTTCATCATTCATGAAAGTTGTTCACTATGATGTTTTAGACCAAATACACTAATCAATTTGGACTTATCCCATGGCTAGCCCATGTTTGACCCAAACTTAGCTCAACATGCTTTCAACATGCTTAAAATGTGCTTAAAATGGGTCCAAAACCAAAAATCCACCAAATTGATTAACCAATTGACCTCAAAATGACTTTCACCCTTCATGAAAGTTATTCCTCATGGTCTCCTACACCAAATACCTTAGTTAATTGGGCCAATTGACATGTCTAACCTAGCCCAAACACAAGATTTGGTCATTTGCACCTTCTTGGACTTAAGGTCAAATCCAAAGAAATTAAGCTTGGTAAGATCAAATGAGCCTTACCATGACTCACCTTAGACTCTAGGGTTGAGTTTAAAGGCAGCCATTAACCCATGGTTAGGCTTGATAATTATCCCATGGGTAAAATTTTAAGAAAAATTTTTAAAGAGATAAGGAGGGGGTTAAATCAATGTACTTGCCATACCACATGTCCATACCCTATG
>NW_018242419.1:18934-20225 GCF_001263595.1 Phalaenopsis equestris
TCAAATCCCCCTTCCACAGAGCCTCTGTCATAGCTCTAGACCAACACTCAAAATCGGCCTTGATCAAAATCATACATAGGCTTTACACCAGAGCCAGAGGCTTCATCCCTAAGCTCTTTGGGACCTAACAAAGGTGTGAAGAATCTCTGATTGAGGCTACATCTCTCGGAGCAAAGGTATAACTCACTCACTCTCCCGAGCCTTCGCAAGTTCTACATTTACAATGGCTTTATTTCATAACATGTTTACCATATGGATGTGTTCGTCTCTTAAAGACAAACATATTAAAAAAATAATCACTAAAATTCATTCAGAAATGAGAAAGATATTAAGCTTTTAAAATGGACGGTTCTCGGTCAACGCTATCGGGGATGATGAACGGAGGCCATCAATCCGCGCGTGTATTGAATGGACGATGGAGATCAAGCCGGATGATCATCCGGGGCGATACAGCTGACTCAGAAGGCGGCGTCGAATAGGAGCACGCCGCGTGGCTTTTCGACGGATCCGAGGATCCAGTCAGCCCGCGTTTGAATAAATAAATAGGATATTTAATAAATTCAGAAAATAGCTCCTAATTTTAAAAAATCCATATCATCTCATAGAAAATTCACATAAATAAAATAAAAATATCCTCTTGCTCAGTGAACAGAGAAGATTCATGTGGAATTAGTTTCACATTAATTTGATACATAAATTATTTATAAAAAATAAATTAGGGTTAGGGGTTTTTCAATTCTCCATTCATATTGAATTATCATCTTAACCCCAAATTTTTATATGTTGTAGCATCTGTCTAGGTGAATACATTGAAAATTTTTTCAAAGACATAGGAGATCTCTAGACAGAGATCTTAATTTTCTAAGTTTTTATGCATTTTTCAATTCAAATAATTATAGAAAATTGTATGTGGCTTAGAAAATTCTACAAAAATTCATATGAGTTTCCTATGGCCAGAGCAGTCTTAACAAATAATTTCATAATTTTTTAAAATAAAAATATCTTTGTTTGAAGCAAATATCAATTTTCTTAAAATATTTAATTTGGAGAATATAAAGATCAAAATCATTTGATTTTTATTGTCCACTATGATTCATGAGTCAGAGAACTCATCATAAAAGTTTCAAGTCATTTGAACATCATTTAATATTTTTAATTAATTTTTAAAAGTGACCATCAAATTTGAAACTTAAATAATTTTTAAAAATCAAAATATAACTCCAAAAATTATCAAACTTAGTTTTTTCAGTTCCCTCATATCAGGGGAATTTAATAAAAATAAAATATATTT
>NW_018242420.1:0-2639 GCF_001263595.1 Phalaenopsis equestris
CATATGAGCAATCAACTAATATAAAATGTTGTCTCCCGTTACACATGATTAGAGTAATTTCATTGAAGATGAATTTTCATGTACATTTCTTCAATAAAATAATTAATAGTGATAGATGTTTCACCAATTATTTATATTATGTGGTATATGAATTCAATGTTCTCTACTATTCATCTACTACCAAAACAATGGACTTATCTGTCTATGTTGGATATGGGTAGTCTTTTTAACATATACAATGAGCTTCAATGGACTTTCATGAGAAATATGCATGCACAAAAAAATAGATGAACAAATCCTTATCACCAATATTTATTGTTTTTCTTCGGGGCTATTTTGATGGAGGAAAACTCAAACCCTAAATTTGAAATTCAGGGTAAAAGGAGGATGGAATCCTAGCTTATTGAAATGTGTGCCTTCCTTTAACTCTTGTCATCATATCTAAAAAAAAAATGTGGAAGAAATATTTAAACCCAAATCTAAGAATACTTCAGCCCCTCTCGCCCTCTGAAGAAATCATTATTGATTGGTGATTACACAGATATATATTATTAATGTTATAATTAATCATTAATTAATACTTATTAACTTGAAAAAAATATAATTACATGTATCCAATCAAAATAAATCAGAAATAATATTAATATTAGAAATAATATTAATATATTAAACTAATGATATAGTTAATTAATATTGTTTATTTAAATTAGTTTAAAAATTTAACTAATACATCTCATTCCATATTTTCAGTTAAAAATATTCCTAAATTGGTGCATTTACATTGATACCACCCAATTAATTTACATATCTAAAACCTAATCCTTACTTATTTTATTTATACAACTAAAATCTTTCACATCAAATTAAAATGATCATTTTAAGTATTAAAAAATGAAACATACTTTTTCATGCAAGATGATATGGCTGTAAAAATTAAGGTATAACTATTTGATATGTAAATACATGAGAGTTTCTACCACCGGCTCCCTAAACACTCAGACGGCAAGAAAAAGCCAGGAGTCGCGACGGAAGCTCACTGGAGAAGGCATCGACGGTAACAGCGGCGTAAGAACAATATGGGGTGTTCGTGAGGCTTGTAGATTTACTAAATCTGGCCAATGTCAGAATTTTCTAAATCCGAAGCAAAAAAAGGAGATTGAAATGCTCTTTTTGATCGTTTGGCAGGGTTTGCGCTAAATCCTGCTACCAAACAGCCCGGAAGAGTTAAATTTTGATGATGGAGAGCTTCCCCGCCTACTTACAGCGAGATCCTCCGCTTCTTTCGCAGTCCAATCTTACGCTGCAACTACCGCCGCCTCTGTCGCAGCTGCCGCCGACTTTCTCCGACACAAAAGAAGCACCAGAAGGGACGGTCGCTACCCTTCTGGTTCGGCATTTGCCTGAGGGGATTTCTGATGACATGCTCTCTCGCTTGTTCTCTCACTATGGAGCTTCCTCAGTTCGCCCCTGTGCAGGTGGGAGGTAAAAGCTTTGGCTTA
The DNA here is from genome assembly GCF_001263595.1 of Phalaenopsis equestris. NCBI lineage: Eukaryota > Viridiplantae > Streptophyta > Magnoliopsida > Asparagales > Orchidaceae > Phalaenopsis > Phalaenopsis equestris. The sequence goes on from NW_018242420.1 coordinate 1,500, forward strand.
CTCTTTTATTCATCTTTTGCTTCTCTTTTTTAATGAAGTTCAAAGTCTGGTGCGAAGCATTTATATAAAGCTAATAATTTGCGGTTTGGAGACAAGAATTTGAGCATATGCTTTTGAATTGAACATTGCAATTCTTTCTAAATGAATCTACACTTAAAAAGGGAGACATGTTAACTAACTCTAAAAGGGCCGCCTAGTTGGTTCAAAGTAGGATTTATCCAATCTTTTTTGGTTTATTCCTGTTGGATTTAATAAATCCTGATAGGTTTTTTGTTTGTCCAACTCTTAAATTTTGTCAAATCTCTTGTTTGGTTGTCCAATTTCGTAACCAATGTCATAAGATTCACTTGTATTATGCATAGATTACCTTGAATAATGGGTTGATTATTGTCCCCAACATTGGTAATCAATAGTAAGGATTAATAAGGGAACAAATAAAATGTTATCAATTTTAACCAAGTATACAATGAATGAGTCATAGATGTGGGCTAAATTTTTGTTGTGATTCCATGACATGATAACATAGACCTAAAATCACTCTCCAATCAATGCTTTTGAGTTAGTAATCATCATTTACCTCAAGTTCTTCTAAGTTTGGTTACGCCTTATCTCTCACTGGGACTATCGAAATATATATAGTTGCCATTATATGGTGTTTTTAAGTTATGTAAGATCGTACAATTGATGATAAAAAATTTTCAGACCTGCATTGGAATTTTATCCCGTAAGTATTAGTCCCAAATGTTTATTCTTCTAGATTCTAAATGTACTCCCAACAATTTTTGTAAGCTAAGCAAGGCAATGATTATAATCATCTCTAGTGTGTGGTTGTATTTACATTGTGCCTTTAATGATTTTCTCTAAGATCGCAATGGTAGCCTTGCTGTATGTGTAGAAAGTTCTTTATGCTTTGTATATGGGGTGACATGGAATATCTCATGAGGCAGCCACTTATATTCATCTGCCACTGAAACAATCCTTGAAGAGCATGGTAAAATTGACGAGTAATGGTTTCCAATGAGTTCTGAAAAAGATCCCAAATTCGATGGTAGTTGTTAGCTTGGGATAATCCTCTCATCAAGACAACCAATTTTTCAACTAAAAACACATTTTTTGTGTTTAACTGAAGAACTTGGTGTA
>NW_018242421.1:0-926 GCF_001263595.1 Phalaenopsis equestris
TATATATATACACAAATTAAATGGATTTATCAAACACTTCCCGGCCAAATGCAAAAATGCAAGAGTTTTACATATTTATGAATTTTGAAACTTAATGGTCAAAATTTTTTGATTTAAGAGTCAAAATTTTACGTTCAATTCGACTTAAATCCGGATTTACTAAATCCACGGGACGACGGTGGATTTACTAACTCCACAGGGACGATGGATTTAATAGATTTGTGAATTTCAAACTTGACCCCCGGGCTGCTAGATTTTCATCGAATAAGACAAGGGCTTGCGGGGGTGTTTTGAGAGGGAACTAGGGCTTGGAGGAAGGAACGCTAGAGAGTGCAAAGGATCCCCATGGGCACAGGATTTCTAAGGTTTAAGCGTTGGTTTTGCATAGGAGACTACCAACGCTATTAAGTGGCACAAATAACGACGAATAATGTCCCTGCCACATCCAAAGCAAATTATTTTGTGTTGGCATACGACAATGCAATACTTTGTTGAATGATGCTCCTCAGGTACAAATCTGAAGCAAATATATGCGTCAAAATTTATCCGACACAGTTCGGATTTTGTTAGTGGCCAATCAACTGATCGTAATTAGATGATGGCAATTTGGCGATGATCATTAGGCAATAATGGTTAAAAAACGATAACCGAGAAATTATGATTGGAAAATAACTATCAGACAATGGTGACTGCTAGCAATGGTTGTTGGCATCAAATTTAGAGAAGAGGGAACTAGAGTTCTTTTGACCTTCACTCTCTTTCATTTTAAGCAAGTCCTTCTCTTGTGAAGAATTAGGATCAATTTATAATTCTTGGGAATAAGTTTCTAATAAATAGATCAAAAATCTCAAAACAGTGCATTAGACAACAAACATTGATTTCATTGTTTAGTTCATTGGATTCTACTAATCTGAACTCATTTGAAT
>NW_018242422.1:0-977 GCF_001263595.1 Phalaenopsis equestris
CCAAGCAACCACTTGGCTTAACATGTCGCATAGTGCAGCTTCCTTTCTTTGTCATCCATCGATGATCAATTCCATATTCGACAGGATCCAAATCTAAATTATTGTAATGTTTTAAATGAAAGATAAACATTTTTTATGATGTTGTTTCTTTTGTGATTTAAAACTAGTGAAAAATAGAAAACAAAAAGTAAAATTGATCCCAAACAGCCAATTGGCTTAACATGTTGCATAGTGTATCTTCTATTCTTTGTCATCCATGGATGATCAACTCCATATTCGACAGGATCCAAATCTAAAAAAAAAATAGAAAACAAAATGTAAAAGTGATCCCAAGCAACCACTTGGCTTAACATGTCGCATGGTGTAGCTTCCTTTCTTTGTCATCCATCAATGATCAATTCCTTATTCGACAGGGTCCAAATCTAAATTACAGTAATGTTTTAAATGAAAAATAAACATTTTTTATGATGTTGTTTCTTTTGTGATTTAAAACTAGTGAAGTGTATTTTCTTAAATAGAAGAAATATATTTTTTTGTTGAAATATATGAAGATGAGAATGATATAAAAGAATGGGAAAGAAGATCATGAACAAAATTATTGAAGGACCAAAAAATAAATAGAATTTGAGAAATCAACAATAGTTAGTCTCTCGGTCTAATGATCTATTATTATTCAAGAAGTTAATTGAAGCTTCACTCACATGTGGGCTCTCTTTAGAAGGCTTCTTTTTGCCTCTACCCATTGTTTGGACAATAGTTACTTGGAGTAGACTATAGAGTCTAAAGTTCATCATTTTTAAATATGATATGTTTCACAAACAAATGAAGGTAACTTACTTGATATATCTTGATTGAGGATACCGTTTTGGCCCATTGAGCTATGAATTGGGTCCCTACAAGTAGAGTTTGGCGAAATGAAAGGATAAGATATAGAGGTTGTTTTGTTTCTAGGCACCTTTAGTGGAATATGGTTTGAA
>NW_018242423.1:0-786 GCF_001263595.1 Phalaenopsis equestris
ATGTGCAAAGTTTTATAATGTGTCCAAATATATGACATTAATCACCCGCAAGTGCTCCAGCCAAAATCATAATCTTTTAAAAATGGTAAGCTAATATTGTGCGAAATAAAGATAAATTTGCACCGAAATTATTCTTGATTTGAGATATGTGCAATGCTATTTTGAAAATACTTATGTTTATTTTAAAATTATAAATTCTTATATCTTGAAATTAAAGCTAAAAAATCAAGTTAAACATAATCAAGTAGGTCCCACTATCGACAAAACTCATAAGCCTAGTCTTATTCTCTTCCTCAGAAGAACTAGACTTGACGAATAATATTTTTTAATAAAATTCAAGTAATGTGAATAATTTGAAATATATAAAAATTTTGAAAATTAAACATCTATAATGGCTATGTTGACTAAAAATCTCAACCGGATGAGTTAATTTTTAAATCAAACTTTAAAATCAAGTTTCCAAACAAGATAAAAATACTCAAGTAAATTCAATCACCTAAAACATAAAGTAAAATCAATCCACCCTCCACAATAATTTATCGAGAATGACAGATTTTTAGTTAACCTCACTTCACAATTAGCAAATCTCAAATCAAATCTATTTTTAAGCTCACACTCAAATAGACTCACACCAATAAAAACGTGGCCCAAGTCCTCTATCCACCTGATTTGATATAACGTCTTTATAAGCCCTCTGAACTAAAGGTTAGTCGTCAAATAACGCTATTAAATTATGATCACAATTATAACTCGTGTGTTCTCCAACGACTTTCTATCATTTGAGTT
>NW_018242424.1:0-754 GCF_001263595.1 Phalaenopsis equestris
CTCTCCCTTCATCCCACTATCTTGATTCATTTTTCATCTTCTCCCTTTCTCTCCATCTTCCTCTCTCCCCCTCTCTCCCTCCCCCACTATCTGAAACTATCTCTCGCAGGCCTTTCATCTTTCTCTTCCTCCCTCACTAGCTCTCTCTTCTTTCTTTCTCTCTTTATCTCTCTCTCGCTCTCCCACCCTCCTTTTCTTACACTTTTTTTTTATCTTCTCATTTTTTTTATCTTTCCTTCTCTCACTCTCTCTCTCTCTTTCTTTTTCTACATTACTGCTCTCTAACATTTTACTTTGCTTTCTTTCTCAATGTCTTACTTTCTCTTGATCTTTCTCATCTCTCTCTGTCCTTTTCTCTCCCTCCCTCTTTCCAATCTCTCCTGCTCTCTCTTTCTCTCTTGGTCTATCTCTCTCACTTTGACTCTCTCCCTCTCTACTATTCTCTCTATCATATTCTCTCTCTCATGTTCTATGCCTCTCCCTCCCTTCATCTCTCTCTATTTCATTCTTACTCATGCATGCTCTCTCTCTATTCTAATGCTTCCTCTTTTCTCTCTCTTTTCTCTCCCTTTATCTCTCTCTCCCCACTCTCTCTATCTAACTCTTGCCCACCTCCCCATTCTTCCCTACTTCTCTCCTCTCTCCTTTCTTCTCTCTCTCTTGCTCTTTCCCTCTTTCTCACATAATCTCTCCTCTCTCTCTCTATTTCTCTTCTCTTTCTTCACCTCTTTCTCCTTCTTTTTCTCCTCTTCCC
>NW_018242424.1:1562-2397 GCF_001263595.1 Phalaenopsis equestris
CTCTCTCTCTCTCTTTTTGTATCTCTCCTCTTGCCTTCCTCCCCTTATCCCTAAAATCTTTCTATTCCCTCCTTTCTAGCTTGCTCCGTCTCACCCTTGCTTTACTTTTGCCTGCACTCACTTTGCCTGCACTCACAATCTCAATCTCCTCTCTTCCCTCTCCCCCTCACTTACTCTTCATCTCTATCTCTCCCTCGCTCTCTCCTGTCCTCTCTATAATATCACTATTGTTCTCACACATTCTCTCTCTTCTCACTCTTTAAATCTCCTCCCCCTCTCTCTCATTCCCCCTTCAACCTTTCCTTTCTCTTTCAACCTCTTTACAATCTTTCTTTACTTCTTTTTCTCTCCTCTCTCTCTCTCTCTCACATTCTCTATCTATCTCACCCTCCCTCTCCATTCTCTCATTTTCTCTTTCATCCCTCCCTCTCTCCTTAAATTCCTTCTCTCTTCTCCCTTGGTTGCTCTCTCCCTATCACTTTCATTCACTCTCCGTCACTTCCCTATCTCTCCTTTCTCCATTCTTACTTTCTTTCTCTCTATATTTAGTTGGCTCACCATCTTCTCTCCATTTCATATTTTGTCCCTCCTCTCTATCTCTCTCTCTTCCTCCCTTTCTCTTTTTCCCTCTCCCTTCTCTTGCTTACTCTTCTCTCTCCTTTTTATGCTCACAATCTCTCTTCGTCTCTCTTCTTCAATGCTTATTTTCCTCTCTCAAAAACTCTCACTCACTTTCTCGATCTTTCGCTCCCACTCTCCATAACCCCTTCTCCCTCTCAATTTTGCACTTTCCGCCTCTACCCCATCCTTTCTTTTCCTTATTTATATCTCTCCC
>NW_018242425.1:0-507 GCF_001263595.1 Phalaenopsis equestris
CTGGAGTGTGGCTTAGAAGGTCAACTCAATCAGGATCATGCCTCACCAAAGACAGCCACTTACAGGATTCCTTTTTACTGCATTTTTGTTACAGCAGATTATAGATGCTTATCCTATGATATGTACTTAGCATGGGATGTTTTTGGATGTACTTTGATGTAGTCAGCATAATTTTATATTTTGAGGCTTTGGCCTACACTCAACCTGAAACACTTATTGGAGTAGAGTAATGAAATATCTTTCAAAATTTCATCTATTTGTTCAATTCCCTCTTTGGTGCGATGGATAAAAGCCACGGACCATACGTTGGTTTGAGATTACAATGAACAAAGAACAAAACAATAAAAACTTAATAATAAAGTTCAAATAAAACACTCTTTTGAAAATTAATCAACCCACAAAAATTAAATTTTGGAAAACACATTTTAAAAACTAAACATGATAAAAACAACAAGAAATAAAAATAAATTTTTTGAGTTGATTCTCTCAATTTCAAGGTCTCTTACT
>NW_018242426.1:0-739 GCF_001263595.1 Phalaenopsis equestris
ATTATACTACACATGCAAATTTCAACTACCACACTTAACATTTAAAAGAATAATTAAAAATTATCTAATTACAACATAAAAATGAAAGTACAAATAAACAAATATCTGTCTCTATTACAAAAATTTCAAAAATAAAAGTAAAAGTGCATCAATTATTATCATATGTCAAAATCCCAAACTATATCTTCGTCTCCCTGGTCAGCAGATGAATTGGGCTGATACTGAGTATAACAGGAACATTCAGGAAATGTAACATCAGGCTCACCTCTGTAATGCTGGGCCTGAGTTTCGTAGTAAGCTATCTCAAAATCAGAAGCCTCTGTCGGTACTCACTATTGTAATCATGTCTACATTATAAGACCCCCAATTCTTTCATTTATTAGCTCTATAATTTTTCACTGTAAGGTCAACTCATTCATTAAACCAGTCAGGGTAGGGGAACTAGAAGAAGGAAGTTCATAACTAGTTGAGGGGATATCTCTACTAGTAGAAGGTTCTTGACTCCTACTCCCAGATCTCCACTTCTCATGGGATTCATATGTTTTCAAATTAGCTTTACTAATGGGTTTCATAGGGTAAACCCATTCCTAGTCATTTCCAGCTTCTACTCCAGACAGTTGGCAAAGTGCATAAATAAGGCCAGAAAGTCCCAGACCTCCACTTGATTCACTCTTTGTCGTGCTCAATATATTCTTAAAAATAAGTCTTCCCACATTTATAGTTTGATTATTTTGAATAC
>NW_018242427.1:0-679 GCF_001263595.1 Phalaenopsis equestris
GAGTTCACGATGCAGGTTGATCAGTTGCAGATGAGGTGTGATTAGGTCGAGCCAAAGGAACAGACCATAGCCAATTATACATGGGGTTTGAAACTCGCTATTAACAACGTGGTGCAGTTGCAGCCTTATTTGTCACTTAGAGATGTCCAGACCTTAGCATTGAAGGTAGAGGGTAGCAGAAACAGAACAGGCAACCACCACCAGCCAAGCAGCCACCAATAGTTGGAAATACCAGCAAGAGCACACCTAAGGAATTTGAAAAGATGGTTTGAATAAGGATAGAGCCACCCCCAGTGAGAAGTCTGATAAGAATAGCACGTCTGCTACAGTCCTCACAAGAAAATGTTTCATATGCCACGGATTTGGTTGCTTCCAACTCCCAGACAAGCCGAGCTGTGCCTTTTATCGAGCAGGGCGTCGTGGATGAGGTAGCGACGAGGAGAAGGCTGAGAAGCAGGGTGAGGTGTATAATCTACCACTAGATGAAGGAGAGGCACTTGTGGTTCAACGAATCCTATAGGCTGAGGATAAGAGGCATCAACAGTGGCTTCGCAACAATATCTTCTACACTCGTTGCGCAGTGAACGGGAAGGTATGCAGTCTCGCCATTAAAGGGGAGAGCAGTGAGAATGTGTCATTTGAGCATATGATAGAGAAATTAGATCTCATGACTCAGAGG
>NW_018242428.1:0-14146 GCF_001263595.1 Phalaenopsis equestris
ATTAGACCTTTAAATCCGAAAGTTTTTTTAGCGTTATATTCCTGATTACTGTTGCTTTGGTTGGATGGCACAAGTGCAATTAAAAAAGCAAACGTTCTAGGAAAAATTATTTAAAAATCTATTTTCTTAGAAAGTGGTATTTTTTTTTTTACTTCAAGTCCCACGTGAATATTTCATTTTTCAATTAATTATTGACCTCAACGCTCCACGGGCATGGAGTGGGGCAAGCATACGCAAATCTACGCCGCGCACGCGTATTGATCTTCTGCAACGTGTTATCCGTGCATTCCAAGCGTTCTACCTCGCATTCGGTAAATTGCTTATAAAGTTAAAAAAATGCTCTTTTTTCCGTTAGAACTAGGTTTGAATCTATCTAGACTAAAGTTCTTATCAAACTAAAGATAATTTATCTCATAAACCGTGCAAGATTCCGAGCTTTTGACGTTTTTTTTTTTTTCAAAAAAACTTCTTTGTAAGTGTTGTTAGTTAAATTAGAATAATGAGCACATACAATCCTCGCTTTTTCATAGGAAAAATAATGCTTTAGTTCTTATCAACTTGTTATGGACGGTTTGATTTCCTAAGCTTTAAAACAGTTTAAGGGAAAATTTTTGATCCGAAGGACTCCAAACCTAGAGTAACGTCCAAATTGCAATAACATAATCACTTGTATTTTCAGATCCCACACAGGAAAGTATGAAAAAATTACAAGAAAAAACATAAAGGTGTTTGCCCGGCACGACCTGATGTTTCAACTATCGTGCCATTTAGACTATCCCGCCTTTTAAGAAAATCTTTTAGACTTCCTCGAGTCCGGTGTCAAAAGCTTTTATCCTCATTCCCTGCTCCCCTAGGGTTTCATCTTTGCTCTGCTTTCGTTGTGCTTTTGCGAAGAGTTTCGATGGAGTGAAAACGAAGTTGGATGATCCTAAGAATATGTAGTTGGAAAAGGTGAGAAGACTGGATTTGGAGGATGCTGGGGAAACAAAGCAAGAACAACCAAAGAAGAAGTTGAAGAAAGAATGTAAGAAGAAACAGTCAACGAGGTAGAATAAGGAGGGCATTGAAGTGAAAAACTTGTCCTGGTAAATTTTATTATTTTTTCTCTTTTATTTTTTTGGACTATAAATTTTTCATTTTCGTTTAGTTATCTCAAAGTGATTGTGGAGATATGCTTAAGATATTTTAGGATTTTTTGGGGTTATTGGGAGTTATTTTCAGGTTAGTTTTTGGGATTATTATTGGGTTATTATTAGTTTTTCTAGGGTTATTTTGGAGTTCATCTCTACTTAGTTTAGGGTTTTTTTTGCAAGTTTATCCAAGGTTATTCTAGGATTATTATTGGGTTATTTTTGAGTTAATCTCACTTCAATTTCGGGTTTAGGGGTATTAGAGGTTATTTTTGGTTTCTTAAGGGTTATATAGGAGTTTATTTTTTGTTTATTTATTTTTTATTCTTAGGATATTCTTAGGTTATTTTGAAGTAAGTTTCGGCTTCTTATTGACAGATATTAGCAGTTCATTGTTTGGTTATTGTTAGGTTATTTTTGGGTTATTCTAGAGTTATTTAACAGTTCAGCTCACTTTAGTTTCAGATTGTTTTGCGAGTTTTTCTTGGGTTATTGGGGGGTTACTTTGAAGTAAGTTTCGACTTCTTATTGACAGATATTAGGGGTTCATTGTTTGGTTATTGTTAGGTTATTTTTGGGTTATTCTAAAGGTATTTAATAGTTCAACTCACTTTAGTTTCAGATTGTTTTGTGAGTTTATCTTGGGTTATTGAGGGGTTATTTTGAGGTTATTGTGGGCTTATTATGAGTTAATCTTCCTTTAATTTCTAGTTTTTTCTGAGAGATATTTGAGGGTTATTATTAGGTTATTCAGGGGTTATTTAAGAGTTTATTCTTGAGTTATAACTTTCTATTCTTAGATAATTCTTGGGTTATTTTGAAGTTAGTTTCAGGTGTTAATTGCAGCTATTAACAGTTCATTATTGGGTTATTATTGAGTTATTTTTGGGTTATTCTAGGGTTAGGTTAGAGTTCATCTTACTTTAGTTTTGGGTTGTTTTGGCGAGTGCGTCTGGGGTTGTTTTAGGGTTATTGGGGGTTATTGCTGGCTTATTTATGAGTTAATCTACCTTTGCTTTTAGGTTTTTTTAGGAGTTATTCTCGAGTTATTTTTTGGTTATTCAAGGGTTATATAGGAGTTTAAGCTTGGGTTATTCTTTTGTTACTCTTAAGTCGATTTCAGGTCTTTTTTGACAGGTATTAGCAGTTCATTGTTGAGTTATTGGGTTATTTTTGAGTTATTTTGGGGTTACTTGGGAGTTCATCTCGCCTTAGTTTTTGGTTGTTTTTGGGAGTTTATCAAGGGTTATTATGGGGTTATTCTGAGGTTATTAATTGGTTATTTATGAATTAATATTGCTTCAATTTTGGGTTTTTCACGGGAGTTATTTGGGGGTTATTTTTGGGCTATTCATGGGTTATTTATTCTTGGGTTATTCTTGTTTTATTATTGGGTTATTCTGAAGTTAGTTTCAGGTTTTTTGTTAGTTGCTATTAGTGGGACTGTGTGGGGTTATTGTTGGGCTATTTTTGGCTTATTCTAAGGTTATTTAGCAATTCATCTCACTTTAATTTATGGTTGTTTCTCCGAGTTTATCTTAGGTTATTGTGGAGTTATGTTGTGGTTATTATTTAGTTACTTTTGAGTTATTCAAGCTTTAATTTTGGATTTTTTTGGAGTTATTCTCTAGTTATTTTTTTGGTTATTCAAGGGTTATTTTTAGTTTATTCTTATGGTTATTCTTGGTTAGTTCTTGGGTTCTTCTTGAGTTATTTAAGAGTTATTCTCTATTTCTCATCGGGCTCTGATGAAGGCTTTATAGGGTTATAATTGGGTTACGTTGTCGTTATTTAGTAATCATTCTGGGGTTATTGTTGATTGACTTTGGGGCTATTTAGGTTATTATGGGGTTATTTGATGAGTTATTTTGGGTTTTTTTTTTATTTTTTAGGCATCAATTATCATAAAATTCATAAGTAATTTTTGTAAATTGTTATCATGTTAGTGGTAATAAATAGTTCCTTATTCATGTAGGTTGATGAACAAGAAGGCTAAGAATCGTAGATGTCGTCCATCTACAGTTAAAGAAGTTCTAGACAAGGTTAGGCCAACTGTCTTTGAAGAGACATGGTCAAAACCGAAAGATTTGAATGTTAACCAATTTTTTGAACTCTCTCCATACCCTTAAGATCATATCTTAATCAATTTTTTGAATAACTAGGAAATTGATTGGTTTGTATTTAGACTGGTTGGGAAGGAGCTAAGTTTAGATATAGATCAAGTTCCTTTGTTGATTGGCATGCTCAATAGAGGATCAATAACTTAAAAAAAACAATCTATCTATGTTCTGGATGTCAGAGAAACAAAGAGTGAACTCCTGAAGGTGTCACTTAGAGAGTCCTCCACTCCACTTAAAGAACTGTTTTTTATGTTTTTGTTGTCAATTTTATTTTTTCATTCTTGCAATTTTAATGTGCCCTAATTTTGATTCTTTTTCTTCATTTATTTAGTTTGCAACATTAAGTAACTACCTTTTTGAACAAGTCAATGCCTGTGCAATTAAAATAAGGAGGGGTTAGCCATTGAGATACCTGAATGGATTTGTTTTTCATTTGACGGTCAGTGTATTATCCTTCTCTCTCAAAAGTTTCTTTTTTATTTAGGTCATATGAAATATTGATTAATTACTTATTTGTGCAGCTGTGGTTTTATGAGTGCACAGTTGTGATCTCTATTGTTCCTGATGCCAAACGTTGCATGCTGAGGTGTCTAATAAATGTGGGCTGGAACCTTGCAAAGATTCATCTAGCCTTCCAGAGGCTCACCACTTTACGGGTGAGTAATTAATTTTTTGTTGTGAGTTTAGAGTTTTTTTTTTTGGTTCTACTTTGGTTTTTGTTATTTGTTATTTGCAAATGTGTAATTTTTCATGGGTTTGGGCTTAGGATTTTTGGAGTCTTTTATAGAATATGTCTGCTTTTGTGTCATTTTTGTTATTTAGTTAATTGTTTGACTGAATATATTTGTATGTTTTAGATTCTTTTACAAACTTAAAAGATGATGAGGTTGGTTTACTTTCCCCACCAATTGATTTAACACGATCCCGTCAAGACCATCCCACAACCCGACAGTCACTCCGCTCCACTATCACCTGATTCTTATGGTGCAAATCCTTTGGTCCTCAATTAAAACATCCTTCAACTTACGCATTACCAAAAATATTTAGACAGCAATATGAGATCAGGGGATATCTTCCAAATTCTGAGGGAGCAAAAAAAATTTCTTTTTAAATTTAAAGAAGCTATAATATGCGGCTTAATAATATAGATTAAGCAATGGTAGAGTTGACGATTGAGATCAAAGAAATAAAGGAAAAAAATAAATAAAGGCAAAAAGGAATCTGCAAAGGAAGGGATACCCAAAGCCCTAGGGGGTAGCTTAACACGAGGGTTAAGGCTAGAGGCAATATAACCAAGAGGAAAATAATTACCCCATTCATTGTAGTAGAGAGAGAGAAAGAAGGATCATTAAAGGAAGCTAAGGAACTTCCCAAGTCTAAATTAGATTATTTAGCTAGAACAAAACCAATAAAGGCTGATTCAGATGTAGAACAACAAAAAATAACATAAGTATTAGATACTTCTGACATTCTGATCCCGACTATTTATATGCAACAATATAACAATGTATTTGATTATATTTTTCACTTGTATTTTCTTACTTTGTAACAATACCAAAAACTTGATTATGGAGAAAATAAGAATTTAACTTTTTAACTTAATATATATTAGGATACTACACAAGTATACATATCGTTATCAAGTAATATAAGACTTTTGATTAAGCCACGAATATCAAATTTGAATATAGAACCCATGTGAATTTCACAATATGCACTATTAAACAAAAAACTTTCTATTTTAAAAAGATAATTACTTAAATTATATATGTTTTTACAGTAATTAAAATTCAAATCTTTTTAGTATTTTTGATATTTTGACAAAACAATAAAAACTTCTAAAGATAACTTGAGTTCATGTAAAAGAAAATTACTTAATATGAAAATATCTTTCTCCTTATCATGAATCAGTAATAAGTGTAAGAATTCTATTTTAGAATTATGCAATTTGTGTTGTGCCAAATAGGAGCAATATTATTTTTTACTCTTACTAGAAATGCTATAAAAAATATTGGCTAATTTAAAGTTTGATTAGTTCTGAATACCGCCTAGGTAGGGAAGATACCAGCTCTCAAAGTTTAACTAGTTCTGAATACCGCCTAGGTAGGGAAGATATCAGCTCTCACTATAGAGTTCCCCCGATTCCCTCCACCTGAGGGCTAACATCTCATGTCTGAACCTAAAACAATAAACCAAGTTGGGGGCTTTAACCTGTCACCTTAAAGTCTTCTAACTGTACATCCTTCAAAGATTATTTTCATATTTATTTGCACTTAATCATATGACTTACATTCTCATTCATACAACCTCATGTGATTCTTTCCAATTGTTGACTGAGACAATACCAGCCCAATTCTTACATGTTCTCACAACAAATTTTAACATCTACATAGGCCGGATCAAGAAGTAAATGAAGTGCATAGAATTAAATCATCACAACTTCTTCCAACGTTAAAGATTAATACTCTCCACAACTTCCATCCAACTCTTTAATTACTTATTTTTTTAAGGAGAAAGATAAAGAGAAATACTCAGAATCTATAGAGAAATTAAAACCACACTTTAGTTTAAAAGTAGAAATCTTTGTCAAACCAGCAAGAAGTCCGATTAAAACTGAAAGTAGTTTAAAAACAAATATAAAAACTTATCTCACGAAAGTAGTTTAAAACCAAATATAAAAACTTATCTCAAATCATCCACCAAACTCTTGAAGTTTCCTTGAATCTCTTGTCTTTTACAACACTCTTAAGTCTCACAATAAAACTAAAAATAGAAAGGAAAAAAGTAAATTTTTGGTGCCTGAAAATCTCGCCAATTGTTCCTCCACGAATTTCTTCAAGAACCTTTCAGGACTTCCCCTTTTCAAGCACACTTCTAAAATTGTCAACTTCCTTCTTTTATAAATTTCTAAGACGTATCTTGGTAACTCTTCAAAAAGTGTCCAAATTAGATGGATTCTCCAAGGGATGGCTCCTTTCACAAGTCTTTTAATCTTATTTTTGTTTCTAGTGGTCATAACCACCCTCTTTAGCCAATAGGTAACTCAAATGTCCCTTAAAAATTTAGAAAAATGAATTAAACCATCAAATAACTACCTCTAGATCTTAAACGCAGGGCCTCTGGTTCTTAGGCATGGCCTTCTCTGTTTCACCGACGCTTAAGCGTCGGATCGGGCGCTTAGGCGCCAAAACGCTTTTGCACCATTTTTGCATTTTTTTTCTTAATTTGGTCCTTTCTCTAAATTTGGTCCTTTTTCACTCATTTTATCATTTCTTACCTTTTTACTTATGCCTGAAAGAAAAACAAACAAATATATTCCATTAAACTGTAATATCTCAAAAATAGATATAAAAATGTGTCTAAAAACACTATATATTTTAGGTGTATCAAAATCCTAATAAGTAGATTATGCAAATGAGTTTCCTTAGGATATTCTAATTTTTTTATCTAGAAATATAGTAGTCTAATTTAGAAAAAACTTTAGTACATGAGACTAACTTAAAGTTTAGAATCTTTAATGTAAAGAAGTTTGAAAATATGAGTTCCTATCTAGTTCATAAAAATGTGTAAATTCTCCAAATATAGAGTTTAGGCATTCTATCTTCTCCACTTAAAAATTTTTATTAAGAATAATTTTACTTATTATATTATATCTTTAAGCTTAAGAGTTTTTCAAGTCTTAAACTTTAAAAAGATTAGATTTTGAACAAATTTTAGATTAGACACTAATCCTAAAGCTTCTCCTCCCTTTTTTCTTTCTTTTTTTTTTTCTTTTTCATTTTCATTTTCTTTTTCTTTTTCAGTTTTTAAGTTTTCTTTTATTTTTCTTTTTTTTATTTTCTTTTTCAGGCAAGGATTATTACCTTTAATAATTTTAAATTCTACTTTTCCTTTCCTAAAGCAAAGTCTTGTTCTCCTTCCCTAAAGCAAAGAGTTCATATTTTTCTTTTACTTAAAAAATATAATAATAGTTTTGAAAATTATTTTTAATCAAAGAAATTTAAGTATTAATAATAATAGTCTGAATTTCTAATTTTTTCAAAAATACAATTTTTCTTACTAAAGATAGTTACACTATATTTAACATTTTCTACACTAAAAACTTTTAACTAAAAGTTTTTCTTCATTACTATGAATTTTAACTAAATTTTCTTACTCATTTCTATAATCAAATTTTACTTCCCTAATATAACTTCATATAAATGATCATTTTTATTTTCAAATCAAATTCACTTGTAGCACATTTGAGAACAAATAAAAATTCAGTTTTAAAAATATTTTTCATCCCCCCCCCAAACTTAAATTTATAACAAGATTAAACAGTTTAGCTGCAGATATATATAAGCAGTAATGAAAATTGAAATAACATGGTTACAGAAACTTTTACACCCTCATTATACAAGTATTAAAATAAAAACATGAGTGAAATTAATTTTTTATCAATTTTCTATCATTTTCATTTTAATTTAACATATAGAGATTCATTAGACTTCAAAGTAGTGGATACAGACATAAAAACAAACATACACACTAACTTTGGTTACATAATCTAAACATAAGAATAAACACAGTAACAAGATAAAAGAAAAATATGGGGTAATAGTTTTCTTAAATTAAAGTTAAAAACTAAAGCTAGCAAAAATTTCAACTTTCCAAAAGACATAGAAATAAGTTCAATCCTAACTAACTAAAACACATTACTCAACACACAACAACAATTACTACCTTAGAATTTAAAACAAAACACTAACAACACAAACATCACAATAACAATTAAACAAAAAGTCTAACACATCACAAAGTCCAAAAAAGCATATAAACTAAATGTATCAAGTCCAAACCACGTAGTCCAAACCACGTAGTCCATCACAAATATAAAAATAACTCAGTCCTCTTCCTCATCATCAGAATCACCGCTATTCCAGACATATGTAGGCTCATAATCAAGGTATCTGGGATATGAAGGAAATTCCACTCCTTGGTTACCCCTAATTAGACTCTCCAAAGATGAGTGAAATTTCTCCTCATAATCACTTTTCCTTCTACTATACCCATCAATATGATCAATAAAACTTTCTAAATTTCTTACCTTATCTGCGGTACAATTAATGTTTTTCATCATCCTCTGCAAAAATTGATCTTGAGTTTTAGTAGACTCACCTCTAGAAGTAGATGTTCTCGGGGTAGATGCTCTAGATGTAGAAGCAGCAGAGGTGGATGTAGTAGATGTTGACATTCCATAACTTCTTGAAAATCCTCCTCTCAAACAAAAAATAGAATGCTCAAAATACAACTTCACATTTACACTTGTAATTGGCTTTACAGGCAACAACACTTCTTCCCATCTATCATATCTCACTCCAGCCTGCTCACACAAAGAAAAGACCAAGGAAGCAAATCCCAGACCTACAGTAGTAGCGGTAGCAGCAGAACTGATGATAGTCTGACAGATCAAAACTTCAATATTGATAAGCTTTCCTTCCTGAATACAGTAATTCAACGTTGCTCACTCCCTCGTAACTTCACTGAGATGATTCGTCGGTAATAGACGAGCTGAAATAATGTAGTGCCACGCCTTCACTGGTGCACTTAACTTTGAAGTGGAAAAGTTGACTCTCCTCTCATTTGTAATTTTCCAGAGTCCCCTTCCAACAGTCAAACAGGAAATAATCTCAGGAAATAATCTCGTCCAGTTCTGTCTCAGTCGATTATAGTTCGCATAAAAACACAAAGTATCAGGTGATAAATGGTTAAAAAAATTATTTATCTCTGGTGAAAAAGTTACATATTTGCCTCAAACCATAACTCGTTCCTTTTCTGCCTCAGGGAGGTTTGCATAGAATTCCCAAACTACAGAAATAACAGCCGCCACAGAAAAATAACAGAATCATTCCCATTGTTGGCTAACAATCGAATTTTCTACTGATCCACTTGGATTTTTGAAACACCTCTCAAGAATTAACTTTTCTGACTGTAGAGCATCACTATATCTGTCCTGAGCTTTTGAACTCACAAACTTGCTCGAATCAAAGTGGGTCTTTCTCTTACTCCTCTTCATTCTTGGGGCCATTCTACAAATTTCATAAAATTTCACAATAACTTCAAAAATCAAGTCTAATTCACAATTTCTTCACTTTTCACCATGGATAGTGATTTTCGGGTTTTCTAAATTTACTCATAATACATGGTGAAAATCCAAAATTTTTGCATAAAAGTGAAGCTCTTACCTTACGAAATTCAAATCTAGCAAATTTGGCTCAAATCCACCAAAAAATCTCCACGAAAAGATTTGCCCTAGACTTCAAAATCGCAAACTCAAGAGGAAGAAGATGACAGCAGGAGTAAAACTGGTGATTTTTTGGGTTATTTTTCACATTTAACCGTTTGTGAACCAATTTTCATGAGTTGGCACTTAAGCATGGATAAGTGGCACTTAAGTGCCTGCCTCTTGGGCTACTTCGCGCTTAAGCACAAGAATGTGGCGATTAGGCACCAATGCACTATTTTTGATATTTTTGAACTTAAGTAAATTGCACAATTAGCCTAAGTATACCACCTCTTAATGGCCTTATAACTTTCCTCTCCCTTTACTCTTCTCTCTCTCAAAATTCTCCAATATAACTAATTTGATTCGAGGCTAAAATAATACTAAATTTTCAAACAAACAAACACTTATATTCATTTACGAACTAGTACAAGTACATGTAACACCTAAATTTCATTCCAAACAGTCTGTAATGAGAAAATTTTCCTAAATACAAAAACTTAACAAATATTCACAATTAAACACATAAAAGACATAAACACTAAAAAAAAGATTTAACACTAACACATAAAATAATGACTCCTAACAAATAAACTCTAATACTGAACTTAATTCCATTATTCATTTATTTAGAAAAATTTCTGTCTTTCATTAGTCTCACCTTAGGCATTCAGAATATAGAGTTGATAAAACAGATGGTGGTGATGAGCTCTGATACAATCTTCTTCAATCCATTTCTGTTTAAGATACATTGCCTTATCCGCTTCTTCTATATAATTAGTATGGCTAAATTGCATTTTAATTGCCAACCAATATGCCCTAGATGTGCATTAACTTTATTTACTTTAGTCTCAATTAAAACCACGCTAGTCTCACTTTTTTTTGTTGATTTTCTTCGCTATTCCTTCAATACTAACGGCTAAGAAACTGTTATACATCTCTTGTGCACTCTGACTAATGAATTTCTTCCTCATGACCTCTTCCTTTTTCTTTAAATTAATCTCCCCTGAAGACATTTTCTCTAAATCACTCTTTCTCTTAGACTTTAGATCTAAAAATGATTTTGGGATGAAATTCCATCATAAAGCCCTTCTATTTATAGGCCTAAATCCTTCAAATAACCTCTAGGCGTCGTTGAGTGGTGTCAACTTCTTACATATTTGCATAAGTATTAAGTTTTTGGCGCCGTTGCCGGGGAAGTAACGAAAAGTAATGGTAAATAATTTTATAATTTTTACTTTATTTTATTTCAAATATATATATATATAAAAGAGTGTTTGTACTTTAATTTGAACATTTTGTTATTTTAGTGTGTTTGCTTATTTTTAATTACTTGCTTTGTTCAGTTTATGTGTAGTGTAAGTCTGAAAATTTAGTACCATACGACTCTGAGTTAGAAAGAACTGTTAGGAAAATTTGAAAACAACAAAAAGAGAAAGATCAGCTTAATAAAATGGCTTGTAATTTAAACAATGTTGGAAATGAAAATAAACATCATCAAAGACCTTTAAGAGATTATGCAAATCTTAAAATAGATGAAAATCATTTGAGTATTCAAAACCCTGCTGTAGCTGCCAATTGATTTAGGTTCAAACTTGCTATTATCCAAATGGTACAAAACAATCAGTTTGGAGAAACACCTACTGAAGATCCTAATTTGCACCTTTCTAGTATTTTAGAATTGTGTGCTACATTTAAATATGATGGAGTTTCAAATAATTTCTTCAGACTTAAACTTTTTACTTCTTCACTAAAGGATAAAGCTAAGACATAGTTAAAATCATTAGCACCTGGATCTATCAGAACATAGTGAGATTTATCACAAAAATTCTTATTTAAATATTTTCTACCCTCAAAAATTGCTAAACTAAGAAATGATATCACATCTTTTTTTCAGTTTGAAGAGGAATCAATTTATGAAGCCTGGGAAAGATTTAAAGATTTCCTTAAAAAGTATCTGCACCATGCATTGCTAGATTGGTTAATAATTCAAACCATTTCTAATGGGTTGGTTGGATCTCTTAGATCAAGAATTGACGCTGTTGCTAGTGGATCATTAATCTCAAAACCATTCAATGAAGCATATTCATTAATTGAACAGGTGGCTATAAATAATTTTCAACGACCCTCTGAAAGGGTAAATCCAAAAAGAGTAGCTTGTATTCATGACTCGGATGCTATATCTATTTTAGCTGCACAAATAGCTGTTATATCAAAGTAGATAGACCAATATGGAATGAATTATTCTCATATAGCACCTGTGCTTGAGGAAAACTCATTGGGACAAATGATATAATCTCAATCTTCTTATGAGACTTTAAATGTAATAAACAGTCGTTCCAATAATCCTTATGCCAATTATTAAAATTCTGGTTGGAACAATCATCTAAATTTTAGTTGGAGTAACAATAATTCTAATGCTACAAATCCGCAATGGGGAAAAAAAACAGCGAACCCATTAGGAAACTCCAACAATCAAGGGAACCAAGCTTATAAACCTTATTACCCCTCAAGTTTTAATAATTTGCAGAGTAAGGAGAAAAAGTTATCAATGGAAGAATTGATATTGCAAATAGGTAGTCAATTAGAAAGTCAAGGAGCTGCTATCAGAAACATGAAAAATCAATTAGGATGTATTGCTACTGCACTTAGCAATAGAACTCCAAGAACATTGACTAGTAATGTTGAAGTAAATCCAAATGATCAGAACAAAGAGAAAATTAAAGCTATTCAACCGAGAAGTGAAAAAGAATTAGAAAGAGTTCAACAAGAAGTTGAAGTGGAAAAAGATGAGGTGGAAAATGAAAAACCTGGTGAAGATTTTCATTTTGAGTCAGAAAGTCTTATTAATCCGATGAAAATCACTTTAGGAAAACCACAACCTCCATTTCCTCAAAGATTGAAGTAGAAACATAGAGATAATCAATTTTCAAAATTTTTGAAAATTATGAGGAAATTAAAGATAAACATTACATTTGTTGAAGCTTTGGAACAAATGCCAAGCTATGTGAAGTTCATGAAGGATATACTTAATAAGAAAAGGAAGTTTGTAGATAATGAGACTGTTGCACTCAGCAAAGAGTAGCGCTATAATTCAGAAAAAGCTTCCTAAAAAACTTAAAGATCCTAGAAGTTTTACAATTCCTTGTGCTACTGGTGAACAATTTTTTAGAAAAGCTTTATGTGATTTAGGAGCCAGTGGTAATCTTATGTCGTTATCAATTTTTAGAAAGTTGGACTAAGGAGATATTTCACCTACAATTATAACTCTGCAGTTATTTGATCATTCGATTACCTATCCTAAAGGAGTTATAGAAGATGTTTTGGTAATAGTTGATAAATTTATCTTTCTTGTGGACTTTATTATATTAGATATGAAGGAAGATTAAGCAATTACTATCATTTTAGGAAGATCGTTTTTAGCCACTGGAAGAGCTTCGATAGATGTGCAGAAAGGAGAACTAACTATGAGAGTTAGTAATCAAGAGGTTACGTTTAATATTATAAAATCAATGAGATATCTTGCAAAAGAGCAAGAGATTGAATGCTTCAGAGTAGATATTAATGAATATTTAAGCCATGATTATTTCAAGAAAACTTTTGAAAGAGAATTTTAAAAAGAATACGTGGGATATCAAGATGAGGATAGAATTCAAGATGAATCTATGGAAGTGAGTAAAGAGGATATGGATTATGTTCAGGAAAGAATTGGAATGTTAGATCCTACAGAAAGTAACAAGAATTTGATTTCATCTAGTGAGAAACCCCCTAAACTAGAACTGAAAACACTTCCTACATTCGAAATATGCATTTGAGGAGATTTATCTACTTTACCTATTATAGTATCCTCAAAATTAACTGATATGCAAGAACAAAAGTTTTTGGAAATTTTGAAATGATATAAGAAAGCCTTTGGATGGACATTAGCTGATATTAAAGGAATCAGACCTTCAATTTGTATGCATAGAATCTTATTAGAAAATCAACATGAATCAAGAGCTGATCCTCAAAGGAGATTAAACCCTATGATGAAAGAAGAAATGCTGGAACAATATATTCTATTTCAGACAGTGCTTGAGTTAGTCCAATTCACTGTGTTCCAAAGAAAGGAGGTGTGACTATAGTGACAAATGATCATAATGAATTAATATCAACAAGGCAATTCAATGGTTGGCAAAATGAGCATAAGGAATTAAAATTAAATTTTGCCACTAGGAAGGATCATTTTCCTTTACCTTTTTTGGACCAGATGTTGGATAGATTAGCTGGGCATAAATATTTTTATTTTTAAGACGGATATACTATTTATAATCAAATACCTATTGCTCCAAAGGATCAAGAGAAAATAACATTTACTAGCCCTTATGGAACTTTTGCTTCTTAGCGAATGCCTTTTAGATTATGTAATGCAATTATAATAATTCAAAGATGTATGTCGATTTTTAGTGATTTGATTGAAAAAGGGATTGAAGTCTTTATCGATGATTTTTCTGTATTTGGAACTTCATTCGAAATATGTCTAAATCATTTAGAGAAAGTTCAGGAATGTTGTGAAATGACTAATCTCATATTGAACTGAGAAAAATGTCAATTTATGGTTGCAGGAGGAATTGTGCTTGGGCATAAAATTT